>NW_027413277.1:43829-111329 GCF_048544455.1 Silene latifolia
TCAAATTATAAGCAAGCGATTATTGTAGTGATAGGATCGAGTTGGTTTATATCTTACAATCCTAGGAAGGTTTGGGTCTCGGAGCCGAATCGATTAGCTTGTACAACACCTACAAGTCGACTTAATCCTCCCTACTCAACTATATGCATGGTCTAATGAGACTCGAGTTGGTTTATATCTTACAAGTCTCATTGAAAAGATAAGTGATGGGTAAAAAAATGCAAGGATTCATAGGCTCGCATTTCATCAAACATAACATGTGCATAAGTTGAGATCACAACAAGCAAGCAAATAAATTATGAAAACATATTAAATTAAGCGTGAATCATCCCCCATGTTGGTTTCCCCTAATTATTCATTAACCCCAGTTAAGGAAACTACTCACTCATTATCAAGTTTAACATGTTAACAAGGTTGTCAATCATATTAACAAAGCAAAACATGATGAATAAATGAAAATGATTAACAATAATTAAAAAGGGATTAAGAGAATTATACCTAATGATGATTCCAAAATAATAATGCAAAGAATAATAGAAGTACTTGATGATTGATGGAAGGTTGTCAATCTCCCAATAAACCCAAATAATCTTCAATTACCCAAAATAAAAGATGAACAATAGAGAAATTAAGGAAATGAGATTTGTATTAATACTTGATTAGAAGTTGATTACAAGATTATAGAGAGATTAGAATAATATAACTACACTAAATATTGATAAGAAGAACATAATAATCTAATTAGACTAATGGGGTATTTATAGTGGGGATTAGGTGCACAAATTAGGGTTACAAAGGGCTTAAATGACGATTAAGTCCTTGAGGAATCGCTCCTCTCAAGAAAAGATGCGGGCCTCCTTTTAGCTAGTCTTCCAAAAATATGCGCATCTCGAATGAAGAAAGAAGAGGACGTGTCTCTCTGGAAGACAATCCGAGCGTCCAAGGGTTAGGACGGTCGGATTGGTGAGCTTCTGGACGAGCGGCGTGGTGGTTTGGACGAGCGTCCTGGGGAGCTGCTGGACGGGCGTCCCGATGGTTTGGACGAGCGTTCTTAGCTCAGCTTCCTTTTCTTCTTTTCTTCTTCCAACAATCCTCTGGGATTTTGTCGGGGATGCAAGGATCTTCTTCATCATTGCCCATCTACTACATTATTTACAAAGGCCTTCTAGTCTTGTCTTCTCTTTGATGCTTGGTCATTAGATTCGATCAATTTAGCTCTATTTTGCCATGAAAATGCAAGGTTTGCACTCCTCTCCTACCAAGGAAACAAAACCTCAAAGAATATGCAAAACAAAGGACTAAAGATAGTAAATGACCCAAATATGCACTAAAAAGCATAGGAACGAGGCTAATTCGGGGACTAAATATCTCTCTCTCTCTCTCTCTCTCTCTCTCTCTCTCTCTCTCTATATATATATATATATATATATATATATATATATATATATATATATATATATATATATAGAAATGGGATCTCGTGCGAACCAAATGTTAGGTGCGATCTTACGAACTGATTAATAACTACACCCTCTATTTTTTAATATATGACGTTTTGCTTTTTCGAGGCGAGCCTTTGACTTTAATATTTACAAAATATATTTGGTAAAATATTATACCATTAAATTCCTTATGAAAAACTCTTTCATATGAGTATACATTTCACTATATTTAAACATATAATTTGAGAGATATTGAAGAGAGAAGTGTGTGTCTCAAAATGTGAGAAGGTCATATATAGAAAAATAGAGGGAGTATTAAATTGAAGAAATGAACAGACCACAACTAACCTCCTCCACCTCACAAATTATTGCACAAATGACAACCCCAATGACTGAACTTCCAAATCATTCCCTTCCCATATTCTCTCTCCTCCCTCTTCCACCCAGCAACCACCCACCCTGCGACGCTTACCGACGAGAACGACGATGACCAGCCCCTCCACCGGCAACATCATTCTAGAGTTACGAGCTTATTCTACCTTATCTCTTCTTTTTCTCCTCCTCATATCCACTCGAACCTCCGACGACAGACAACATCAGCCGCAACAGTTGAATACATCATTAACGCACAATATGATGAAGATCTCAAGTGCATTGAATCGTCCTCTTAGCTTCAATCGAATTTTCTTGAGCAAAATGGAGAGTAACTTCGAAAATTTAAGGATGTCGGGACTCATGTCGGATATTCGAGAACCAGAACATATTCTCACCAACCATAATTAACATAGTTGGCATTAGAGGTGGTGGTCGTGGGTTGGTAGTCGTCTGATTTTCCCGACAACCTCCCTGGTGCAATCATTTTTCAGGTATCACTTCGATATTTGTAGATCTAGAAATTAGACCTAAAACAAACAACGTGAGGGAAGGAAAAAGGATAGGTGTGGGGATGAAAATGGGGGTGACAACTGTGGCCAACTCCTTGCCGGCGTCGTAACTTTGTTGTGGTGTCGGACCTTGGGTGTGTTTTGTCTACGATGGTGGTGGTTCGGGTGACGAGCGTGATGTTGAGTGTGTGGGTATTGGTGGTTGTGAGAGTTAGTGGTGGTGATGACATTGTGGACAGTCGGGCGGCTGTGTGTGGTGCTGGCAGTGCTGACGGTGGTGGTGGTTGGTGATGTGGTCGGTGTTCTCTATGGAGTGGTGGTGGTGGTGGTGGTGGTGTGGTGTTAGTTGGGATCAGTTTGGTAATGGTGGTGACGATGGTGGTGGCGGCGATGACGGTGGTGATAAAATGGCGGTGGTCGTGATGGTAGTGGTAGGCTGGCGGTTGTGATGATGACGGCTATAGTGGTGGTGGGTGGTGATAGGCTGGCGGTGGTGATGGTGACGGCGGCAATGGTGGTGACAGGTGGTGTAGGCTTTGTGAATCCTAGTGGAGCGGTAGATACACATAGTACCGGCCCGGATACACATGGTATTACTATGGGATACATGTGTATCTAGTAGTTATACCATGTGTATCTGAGGGTAGTAGTATGTGTATGTGGAAGTACTAACTTGTGTATCCGAAAGTATTATATTGTGTATCTGAGTAGTTAAATACGGTTGCCGTACTTTAGTTACTTTAGTTGACCCAACCCTATATATATATATATATATATATATATATATATATATATATATATATATATATATATATATATATATATATATATATATAGAATTAGGTTCAAATGAGTCCTCATAGATTAGATGAGTCCATGAGTCCTCATCTAAACCCTTGGATCAAAAATATAAATGGCTAAGATTAAAGCAAAATAAAGGGTTGGGATATAAAAGACTACAAAACCCTAATCACTCACATCTCTCTCATTTCATTTCCTCACCAATCTTTCACTTATCTCCCTTCCTCCTTTTTCCCTCCCATCTCTCTCTAACTCACCGGTAGCCCACCACCGTCAGCAGCCCACCACCGGCAGCCCCCACCCGTTTCATTATCCATTACGCTTACCCACCTCATTCGACAACTAACACCACAGCAGCCGCTCTCACTCGCGCCGCCGCCCCCACTTGCCTCACCGCCTATACGTTCGCCGCTGTCCCGTCACCACCTCTCCTCCCTCCTTTTTTTTTCTTTTCAGATCTGATTATACGGCAACCTCATTATCCCTCCGTCTCTCCCGTGCCACCCTCTTATCCTCTCCTGCCTCCCTCTCGGCACCACCCGCACTTCCTCCTTTTTTTTTCCATTTCAGATCTGAAAATTGCCTATCTTGTCGTGTGGTGGTGTGGGCTGTTATGGTGGTGGATCCCGCTGTTATGGTGGTTCAAATGAGTTAGATCGGTAGTGGCAGAAGGGGTGTTCTCGGTTTTTTGTTTTAATTTCAGACTTGGTGTGTGTGGACTGTGGTGGTGGTCGTCGTGGTTGTGGGTTATGGGCGGTGGTTGTTTTTTCAGTTTAAGTTTTTTTTTCTTTTCTGATTTGTCTTCATTTGCGGTGGTGGCCGATTACGGACTTGTCGGATCCCGGTGGATGGACTAAAGCCCCATTATTAAACTTACCTCTTCATTTATTAAGATTACATAAAATATAACTCACTAGTATACCATTATTGTTTCACTCGTATACTATTAATGTTACAATCGCAAATTAGTAAAATTACAAAATTTTACATTATTACATAAATACAAATTTTTAAAATGAAAATGGCCTAAAAATTAAAGTTTCAGTTGTTACCGTTAAAATTTCACTTGTTTAACATTAAAGTTTCATTCGTAAATTAGTGAAATTAAATAAATATTAGTCACAATTATTTTATTATGCAATTCAAATTAGAAATGGCGTAAAATAATTAAAGTTACACTTTTAAATACTAAAGTTTGACTCGTAAAACGTTAAATTTTTATTGAAATTAAATAAATTTTAGTCACAATTACATTATTACTTAATATCAAATTTTTTTTAAGAAATATCCTAACAAAAATTAAAGTTTCACTTTTAATCGTTAAAGTTACACTTGCATAACTTTAAAGTTACAGTCAAAAATATGATAAATCAAATAAACATTAGTTACAATTATATTATTTCATAAATTCAAAATTTTTTATTAAAAAGGTTATAAAAAAAATTAAAGTTACACTTTTAAGCATTAAAGTTTCACTCGTAAAATATTAAAGTTAAATTTACAAATACATAAATTTTTTATTTTTATTTAGAAAATGACTAAAAAATTAAAGTTACAAACGTAAAGAATAAAAGTTACATTTACTAATTAAAATTTTACTTATAAAGCATTAAAGTTTCATTTCAAAAATTGCTTTGAAGTTTCAAATCTCAATCATCAATCTTAGAAGATCTAATGGCTTAGATTAGGACTTAGGGACTCAATTATTTAGGTGGACTCATTTGAACTTGCCTCTATATATATATATATATATATATATATAGAGGGTTTTTTGATAACTACTACCTTTATACTATACTGTTTTAAGAACTACTACCAAAATAATTTTCGTTTAAAAACTACTACCAGTAAGTTTATATTTTTTTAAAAATGCTACCAAGTCTGATCCAAACCCCAGTAAAACACAATTTCGACCATTTATTTTTGACATTTCATCTTAAGTTCTACATTTTATCCCTTTAACACAACCAATACTACCGTTTGCAAATCATTTTGGGGCAAAATCACTTTAACCTAGATTCATCTAATTCACCTATCTAAGATAAAAAAGTTGCTTAAACTTCATCAAAGTAACTGGTTAAAGCGATAAAATTTACTACTTAAGATGGAAATTCAAAAATAAATGGCTGAGATTGTGTTTTATTGGCTTTAGATGAGATTTGGTAGTGTTTTTTTTAAAAAAAATAAACTTATTGGTAGTAGTTTTTAAACGAAAATTATTTTGGTAGTAGTTCTTAAAAAGTGTAGTACAAAGGCGTAGTTATCAAAAAACCCATATATATATATATATATATATATATATATATATATATATATATATATATATATATATATATATATATATATATATATATATATATATAGAAAGCGCATCGGGTGAGTCTAGGTATCTTAGGTGAGTCCGTCCCGCGATTCTCCACCGTTTGATTTTACACAAATGAATGGCTGAGATTAATCCTAACTCATACTAGATAAACTAAAAATCTAATCTAACAGCATCATAACCTTATCACTTTATCTCTCTTCCCCCATCTCTCCCTAAACCATCTTCTTCTACAGATCCCCAAATTCTAGGTTTCCAATTTTCAACAATTCACGTTTAATTAATATCATCAATTTTAGAAACTCAAGCAATAAGCAATATAATTAGTTCAATCAATTCAATTAATTCATGATTCTAGCAATTCGGGATTGAATCTATTCAATCAATTTAAACAACTTAATCAAACTCCGAGTCAAATCCTTCAGTTGAAATCACATTTTTCGTTCGATTACCTTCAATCGATTCCAGGTTAGTTATACGCCTTCTAGTTAATTTCAAAATTGTTATTGTTGATTGTTCATACTATTAATGTCGATTATATGTTGTATTCAAACTTTTCTGAAAAGTTAGGGTAATGTCATGATGAAACTAACAATCTTTCGTTTTTTTCATGCTTTGTTGTGATTGATTTATGTGTTAATTTGCGATTTTATGGATTATTTTGTGGTATAACATCATTTTTATATTATTTACCGTTAATTATTTGTGTTATTAGTGTTTGTAAAAAAAGTTAAGGTTTTCACATTATTAAATTCATACCTGGATTTGTTTTCATGAAATTGCGGTAATTGCGAGGATTCAATTAGTTTTCGTAAAATAATCAACGACACCTGTTACTGTAATAGTGTTACTGTAACATTAAAACTGATGACAGAATTGAACTTAAAATATTCTTACAACATTGTATATTTGATGTTATGTGATTTTTTCCAATTAAATGTTGTTAGAACACATTGTGTTGATGATGCCAAGTCCCTTTGTTATTTGATTGTTTGCTCTTAGTTGAATGATTAGTGATTGAAGTAATCAAATGGACTTTCAACAATGATTCAAGATGATCAAGATAATCAAGAAAGTCAAGACAATGATATTTTCTAGGCCTCAGTCGAAAAATGTACGAGTAAGTGCAACATTCTCATTTAAGTCAAGTTATGGCAAAACCATGCAACAGTACGTTGTACTGTGGTTTCTGGTACTACCGTATGGAGGAGGTCTTTCGACAAAATATTTTAAGTGTTAAAACTTTGCAGATTTCAAACCTTAAACATTTGAATTTTTAAAAGCTTGAAAACAATCTGAAATTTTGCAGTCACAAATCCACTTGACTAAGTCTCTAGATTTGTGAAAACACCTTTTACTAAAATGGTAAAGAAGACTTGTCAAACTTCTAAAGTAAGAAACGTTTTTTGCCATTTTGGTAAAAGGTCACATGTTGAGTGTAGCAGCTTAAGTTTTCTGATTTCTTAAGCCCCAAGCATATAGTCTAACACTTACCATCACCCAAACCTACTATTTTTATAATGGATATAATTTTCTCAAGTTGTACTTACCTAAGACTAAATCCACTATAAATAGAGTGTCTTAGTCACATTTATTTCTTAAGACTTCCAAAGCATTTATTGTAAAACATTGCAAATCATTTGTGCATTTAAAGCTTTGTTCTTCAAGTGTTTGCAAAACGTTTTTCTGATTTTTTAAGTCTTCAAATTGTTTTCGAAAAAGCTGTAAAACCTCCAAGTATCAGTTCGCTGTACTGTGACATAATGAGTTTGTTCCATGATTCTCGTGTTAGATCTTAATTGTGATCTCCATGTTCATTTAGTGAACTCTTGAGATTCAAGATTCTGTAACACCTTGAGATAGAACCCATAAACTCTTGAAGCGGAGTAGCTTTAAGTTTGAGTGCAACTGGAGTAGGTTGGCGAGTTATTTTCATTGTAAGGGGTTTAGTAAGTTTGAGTAAATTTATAAACAAGCAATAAAATAACGGTTGGACGTAGGCCTCGGAGTAGAGTCTGAAACAATTTTTAAAATGTCGTTTGTTTGTTCATTTACTTTTACGTTCTTCCACTTTGCTATTTCTCGCATGTACCTAATCAAGTTCTGTGTCACAGTCACCTATACTGTGACATAGAACTGTTGTACCTTCTTGTGAACTTACATTCAATTAAGTTTCTCAAGTCTTGTACTTCAATATTCTTTGCTTAAGTTAATTAATTAACCAATTTAAGGATAAAATTTTTAAAAGGTACACCTAATTCACCCCCTCCCCCGCTTAGGTGTTAATCTTTCTTAACTCTTCAATTGGTATCAGAGCCTCGTGCTCTTGATATTGGTTAAATCCAAAGAGTTGATCCTATAGTTATGGCCGATTCAAAACACACTAAGTATCCCATTTTCAAGGGAGAAAACTATGCCTGGTGGAAACATCGCATGGAGCACTATGTCAAAAGTGCGGACTATGAATGTTGGTTAATCATTCAAAAGGGTCCCCTAAAAATCGAAGTGACTAATGCTGATGGCACTAGTACCTTGAAAAGTGAGGATAAGTATGTTGAGGCCGACTATAAGAAAATCGAGAAAAACTCTAAGGCCATGTCCATTCTTCAATATGGGATCGGTGACCAAGAGATTAATCGTATATATGGATGTGCTTCGGCCAAAGAGATTTGGGATACCCTAAGCCTTGCTTATGAGGGAACGTCACAAGTCAAAAAATACCATATTGATCTTCTCATGCAACAATATGAGATGTTCAATATGGAAAGACACGAGTCAATTAATAGTCTGTCCTCACGTTTTTCATGTATTGTCAACGACCTTAAGAGTTTAGGTAGAAGTTTTCAATCCGAGGATCTAGTCCGTAAAATTCTTCGTAGCTTAACTGAAAAGTGGCAACCGAAGGTTATGGCAATTGAGGAAGCTAAGGACCTTTCATTGCTCACCCTTAATGAACTTATGGGCTCACTTATGGCTCATGAGTTAACTCTCATGAAACGTTCTAGTGAAAGCTCTAAAGGGATAGCACTCGCACTTAATGCTCTCTCAAGTGATGAGGAGGATGAAGATGACGAGTTTGAAATGTTCACTAAAAACATTGTTGACATGATAAATGGTCGAAACTCTCAAAGGTATAGCAATAATTCTAGCAAAAGTCATTTTCCTAGGAGAAGGTCTAATTCCACTATTGGTTGCTTTAAATGTGGTGACAAAGGTCACCAAATCAAAGAATGCCCAAAGTGGAACGATATCAAATCCAAAGAAAAACGTGATTCCGCTAAACGTGAGTACAAAAACAAAGTAATGACTGTTATTTGTGGCATGTCTGATTCTGAAGAGGACGATGTCCTTGAGGATAAATTAGACGCCAAACTTAGAATTTCGTCTATTTCCTCAAAGAGTGCTTCCAAATCCTCAAAGAAAGAAGACATCAAGTGTCTTATGGCTCACTCCGCAGATTCAGACTCTGATTCAGATCATGAGGTAATTAAGCTCAAGAAAAAGGGTCGATCTTTCTCTAAAGACAAAGTTTGTCTCCTCCTAGATCAATTTATTGATAAATGTCGTGTCCAAACTAATAAGTTGGAAGCTATGCAAATCGAAATTGAGGACATAGCTGAGGAAAATGTCATCTTAAAAGAAAGTCTAAATGAGAATGATCAACCTATTTCCATGTTGAGTCTTGAGAAATAAACCAAAAAACTTCGAAAACAAAATCTGTTTTTAGCCAAAAAGGTCGATGAAACGGATGCAACAGATCCCTGCACTGTTGCATCCAGTTCTAACAAAGGAAATGTGTCGTCACTAACTCAAGAACGTGACCAACTTTTGATTGACTTAGCTACTCGTAAAAATGAAAAAGATGATCTTGTTAAGATTGCTGAAATGTTGAATGATGAGTCTAGTCATGTCAAAAGTGCCTTAGAACGTGTTCAAAAATCAAATGATGACCTTCTTGTTCAAATTGAGATGTTAAAAAGGGCTGAACAGACTCATGCCACAGAGGTCTCTACTGTGGCATCTGAGTCAAGAAAAGAAATAGATACTCTCAATAAATTAGTGTCTTCCTTGACTAAGGAACGTGACTCTCTTCTAGCTGACCTCACATTGTGTCAAAGGGATAATAAACAATTGGAACAAATTGGGATGTTACTTAGTGATGAAGCAAGACTTGCAAAACAAGCTTTTGACAATTTAGGTAAATTGAATCTTAATCATCTTGCTAAAATCGAAACATTGACTAAAGAGCTAGATGAGGCTAAGATGTTCTACTTAAAATGGGAAGGAAGTCAGAATGTTTTGGAGTTTCTCTTGAAACAATCACAAGAATATGAAAAATTTGCAAAGAAATCTGGACTTGGTTTCAAATGCAACAGTAGCACACACTGTTGCACTCGAACCAGGATCCAAGCCAAACAGAATTCCGGAGAAGAAAGTATGCTGGTCTTTCTGAGTACATCATTTGTAACTATTGTGGTAAAACAGGTCATGAGTTTAAAGGTTGTGAAAAAAGAGTCTGTGACTTAGAAAGAAACACTAAAAGTGCTAAACAAGTGTGGATCAAGAAATAGGAAGTCAAAAAGGTCGTTGTTAAGAAGGAGCCCAAACTTGTTTGGGTTCCTAAACTAAATGTTTGATTTCTTATATGCATTAGTGATGGGCATCAACAATTAGTACTTAGACAGTGGATGCTCTCGTCACATGACGGAAGATGAAAGCCAATTCCTCTCGCTAGAAGCCTACGATGGTGGCATGGTGACTTTTGGCGACAACAAGAAAGGTGAAATCATTGGTATTGGAAAAGTTGGTAAGTCAAAGTCATTATGCGTGGACAAAGTGTTGCTTGTCAAAGGTTTGAAACACAATCTCTTGAGCATTTCACAACTATGTGATCGAGGTCATATTGTTGAATTTCTTGCTAGTGAATGTAGAATCATCCATGGTAAAACTAGAGAACTCATACTCGAAGGTAAACGTGTCAAAGATGTCTACATGACTATTCATTATTGGGTCAATCACTATCATGCATGAGTGTTCAAAAGAACGACCCTTGGCTTTGGCACAAACGACTTGGTCATGTAAATGCTAAGACACTTAACACCCTCAATAGACTTGATCTAGTTGACGACATTCCTAACATTAAGTTTGAGTTTAAATCCCTTTATGATGATTGTGTTAAAGAAAAACAAGTTAAATGCTCTTTTAAATCCAAAGAGGTTGTTAGCACTTCCTTACCTCTTGAACTCATTCATATTGATTTATGTGGTCTCATGCGCATTGTGAGTAGAGGTGGAAGTCGTTATATTTGTGTCATTGTAGATGACTTCACAAGATTTGTTTGTCTTCTCTTCTTAAGTTCTAAGGACCAAACATTTGATGAGTTCTTAATTTGGGTCAAAAAGGTTCAAAACAAATTTGGTTATAAACTTGTCTCATTGAGATCCGACCATGGAACCAAATTTGAGAACTTGTCATTTGAGTCTTATTGTAATGAGAATGATGTTAGTCATAACTTTTCGGCCGCAAGAACCCCACAATAAAATGGGGTTGTGGAACGAATGAATCGAACTCTTGAAAATATGGCTAGGACCATGCTCATTAGCTCTAAAGTTCCTAAGAATTTTTGGGCCGAAGCCGTAAACATATCTTGTTATATTTACAACCGTGTCATGATTAGAAAAATCATTGAGAAAACTCCCTATGAACTACTACGAGGAAGAAAACCTAATCTTTCACATTTAAAATACTTTGGTAGTAAATGCTTTGTGCACAATAATGGAAAAGACAACCTTGGCAAATTTGATGCTCGTAGTGATGAAGGAGTTTTTGTTGGTTATTCTGATCATAGTAAAGCCTATAAGGTCTATAATAAAAGGACTATGAAAATGGAAGAAAGCGTTCATGTAATATTTGATGAATCTAGTCTTTTTGTGTCAAACACACAGGTTGATGATGAGGATGATGAATATGATGATGATTTTGAGATTGGTATGACACGACATGATATGGATCAAGTGATGGAAGAGGCTGAGCAACAGTTGGAGCCACTGTTGCATGAGGAGGATGTCAAAAATTCAGGGGGAACTAATCGTCCTCCTACACAAGATGATGCTAGCTCATCCAGGAGGAACAAGGATGGTGAAGAATAGCCAAATCAAATCATAAACCAACCACAATCACCTCCTTCAAACAATCCTCATGCAACAGTCCCCTCTACTGTTGTAGACGAACAAACCGAATCCTCCAACTCACTTATCCCCAAAAAATGGAAACACCAAAGCTCACATCCTTTATCAAACTTAACCAGTGACCTAACCTCTAGAGTAAAAACCAGATCTTCGCTTCAAAATTTTTGTGCACACAATGCTTTAATCTCACAAATCGAACCAGACCATGTCACAGTAGCCCTGACTGATGAATGCTGGGTGATTGCAATGCAAGATGAATTGGAGCAATTCGAAAGGAACAAGGTATGAAATCTTGTCCCTAGGCCCTCCCAACGTACTGTAATAGGTACACGGTGGGTCTTTCGCAACAAGCTAGATGATGTTGGAGAAATCGTAAGGAATAAAGCTAGACTAGTGGTGCAAGGCTTTAACCAACAAGAAGGAATTGATTATGATGAAACCTTTGGACCGGTAGCGAGGCTTGAAGCCATACGAATGCTTGTAGCTTTTGCATTTTATCAAGGTATAAAACTTTTTCAAATGGATGTCAAAACCGCATTTTAAAATGGATACCTTGATGAAGAAGTGTTTGTTGAACAACCTCCGGGCTTTGTAAACAACGAGTTTCCCAACCACGTTTTTAAGCTTGATAAAGCACTTTATGGTTTAAAACAGGCTCCTAGGGCTTGGTATGATATGCTTTCAAAGTTTCTATTGGAAAATGGTTTTTACGTGGATCCGTGGATAAAACGTTGTTTATCAAGTCACAAGGAGATGACTTGTTTCTTGTGAAAGTATATGTCGATGGCATTATTTTTGGAGCAACGAACAATATTCTTTATAAGTACTTCTCTGATTTAATGACTTCCGAATTTGAAATGAGTATGATGGGAGAACTTGGATTTTTTCTTGGTCTTCAAATCAAACAAAATGAAAATGGAACAATGATTCATCAACAAAAGTACTTAAAAGAAATGCTAAGTAAGTTTGGGTTGACTAATTCTAATCCTATGCCTACACCGATGGTGCCTAAAGTCAAACTTGACAAGGATGAAAATGGTAAGAGCATTAGTGAAAAGGTATATCGAGGTATGATCGGTTCCTTACTCTACTTAACCGCTAGTTGACCTGATATACAGTTTAGTGTGTGTGCTTGTGCCCGTTTCCAAGCAAATACTAAGGAATCACATTTCAAAGTCGTTAAACGTATTTTTAGGTATTTGATTGGAACACAAGGGCTATATCTGTGGTACCCAACTCACTACGAACTTGATCTTGTAGGATTTTCGGATG
This sequence comes from Silene latifolia, assembly GCF_048544455.1. Taxonomy (NCBI): domain Eukaryota; kingdom Viridiplantae; phylum Streptophyta; class Magnoliopsida; order Caryophyllales; family Caryophyllaceae; genus Silene; species Silene latifolia. The sequence continues at coordinate 56,740 of NW_027413277.1, forward strand.
CGGATTATGCCGGTGATACATTGGATAGGAAAAGCACTTCGGGCATTGCTACTTTCCTAGGACCGTGTCTCATTTCATGGGCTTCTAAGAAGCAAAACACCGTTGCATTGTCCACGGCCGAAAGTGAATATGTGAGTGCCGCTCTATGTTGTGCACAAATTCTTTGGGTACGTCAACAATTGCATGATTATGGCCTTATTTTCGAGACTACCCCTATATTTTGTGACAATACTAGTGATGCCTGTCGTTGTGTGCACCAAAAATAATATTTATAAAACCTATTAGAACTAACAGAAGCTAGTGGTAACAGGGTCGATCCGCAGGGAGGTAGGGAGATTATAGTTGCTTTTAATTTTAGTCTAACGATAACAGTGGGGGGGGGGGGGGGTTGATGTGAATTATAACTAAATCTAATAACATAAACTAAATAAACAAATAATAGTAGCAAAAGATGTAAACAATGATAAAAGAAATGCTAAGACGGTCGGTTCACTATAGCTATGATGGCACAAAATCCTAGGTAAGTCCGAAATACAGTCGTGTAGGATGGGCAAAACAAGTCCTCTCGGTCCAAGTTAACTAGTAGCTCCTTTCGGCCTATGCTACTAGTCCCTAAGTCTCACTAATGCTAGCTGTCCCACTGAAAAGTGATTCCTAAAGCCTAAATTACATTATCTCTCGATCTCAGCAATTTAGTCGTCTCAACTCGTTAATTAATGCCCTTTCCTATCTTTCGATCTACGGGTTGGTCAAAAATAAGCATCTAACAAGTCTCCTCTCAGTCTCATTGTTAAATATTGCAGTTAACGAATTATACGGTGCTAATCAGACACGAAGTCAGTCGATCGACCATCTACCCCATTCGATCGACCAGCTACCCCAGTCGGTCGACTAGTTAAGCCAGTCGATCGACCAAGCCCTAATGCGGGGTCATACCTATTCTAATGCCATCTACGCCATAGATCCCCTACATCTTAGCAAGGGGTGTTTAGCTACTCATACTTACGCAAATAACAAGAACTAATTTGATAATAGGCATAAAGAATTGCATAATTGAAATAATTGATGAATAAATTCGCATAAAACTATAACTAGGGCTTTGGGATTCTATCTAGCAAGAATTAAAACTACTGAAACGAAATAACAATATAGGAATTAAAAGATTAGAATTACCGAAGCAAAGGAACAAGATGAATCCAAAAGCAAAGTACGAACTTTATTGAGAATTTTAACTACGAATAACTAACGTATTATAGGAACTGAAAATTAACTAAGCTAAAGAATGATTGATAATGAATAGGAAAGGAGTTACGTTATATAAGAATGTCACGTAAAACCCTTATTCCTAAACCTAATTACAATGGGCTTCCTCGTCTTTTAATTTGCGCGTCAGCTCGGGGGATGGTCGATCGACCATCGAGGCGATCGATTGATCGACTCTTGCTGAACAAAGAGCTTCGTTAGTCGTGCTCTGGTCGATCGACCAAGGGTGATGTACAGTAATGCATTCTGACGAATTCTGCAGCGCGCAACGATCTTAAAAGAGCTGCCATTTCTTCGTTACTTGGTCAAATCAGACGTTCTACACGGAGTTGGAAAGCTAAGAGGATAACCTTTCACCTCCAATTAGAATCACTCGATTATCAGCTTTAGAATTCGAGATATTGCCATCTGAAGCAGACTGTAATATCGTGAAGTGTTTCTTTGCTTGTTAAACTCGTACGCACCCATGCTTTTGCTATCTTTAGGCCTTGAAACGCGCACCAAGCTCATTCCTCGAGTCAATACCTCATGTCAAATCCTATGCTAAACACTCGAGAATGGATTCGGCTCATTTTCCGCTGGATTCTTCACATTTATGCAATTTTATACAAAAACACGAAAGTAGACGGAAATAGGGAAAATAGTAGCATAAACTACTCAAATGAGCTCTGAAATGCGTGTAAAATAGGGCGTAAAACAACATATTTAGGACACGCATCAAACTTCCCCACACCAAACCCTTGCTTGTCCCCAAGCAAGAACTAGACTCGATCCTAAAACCTAATGGAACGAGTTCAATCTTAGAGAGAAATGCAAACCGAATAGCCTAAACCAATTTAATGCATAACTAACAATCAAGTAGAAATATGAATCATGCAAACGAGTTATGTAGTCGTTAAAAACTGCTGAACCGTCAACTATAGAGACTTATCAAATTGGACTCTCACGGGTCGCTCGAATCACTCATAAGCACATGTAAATAATGTATAAGATAGAAAGAATTCATTTTGTAGTGACACTCACCTAACTACGACCTATAAGAACATGCCTGCAATCTAACATGAAAAGAATCTCTACAACCGTACATATGCATTCCAACCATACAAATGACCATGACACATGCCGAGGTAAATATGGATATGTGAGGTAAGGGTAAGAATGGGCTAAGACGAATTTGGTAAAAACAGAGTTAAAAGCCAAGCTAGTAACTAAGGGAACCAAACTAATAAATCATCCCAACTTCTTGCTCAAAATTTCAATCGAAACAGTGCTAATAGCAAGCACAAATCTCACAATCTTCGATATAATTATAATTCCCCAAATGATGATAATAAAGCATGGGAATAAAATCACGAACTCATCAAAACTCCAACCATGTGATTTTGATTTTTTTTTTTCTTTTTTCATTCTCTTCTCGGGCTTCAGTCGATCGACCAAGATGGCCAGTCGACCGACCGCCCTCTACAGTACAACACTCATTTTCTCTTTTCTCTTTTTCGAATCATTTTTCTTCTCCTTTTTTTTTCAAGTTCTTTTTTTTTTCTTCTTCTTTCCTTCCTTTTTCATCTTCCCAACATCATCTCAAAATGAGCATTAGCTACCAAAAACAAAGTAACAATCCCAAGAACATAAACTACTAGCTTGACAAGGGCAGGCTAAGTGTAGGATGTAGTTATCGGGACAAAAAGGCTGTTTCTGGCAGTGTGGAGCTTATGGGCAAAATGAATAAAGGGGTGACCTCTTCCACATGTGTCAACTAACTACGAACCCGAATGCATACAGGTATTAAGCAGATTAAGTTCATACTTATGCATATTGATATAACATGTCTCATAAGGAGTAACTACTCACATCCTAGATAAACTGGTCATGAATGACACCAGTTATAGGCTCTAAATCTCAGAAAATGATGTAGTTTGCCAAAAATCTAAGTCAAGTCTAAAGATTCAGCAAGTAAATTAATGAAAACTCGTAGACTATGCATATACGATTCTACTAATAACATGTCAATTAGCAAGGCTTAGGCATAAACTGATGCAAAATGCAATGTCATCATGGAAATACTACTGTTCCGACTCAACCTATATGCTAAAGTAAACATGCATTTTTTTGAATTTTTTTTTGAAATCTTTCAATTTTTTGGATTTTCTGTATATATAGGAAATGAAATAACAAATGCAAACTGAAGTGCAATAAACGTGAAACAGAAATGCAATAAAACATGTGAATGCAATGCAAAACCCTTCCCCAAACCAAATCACACAATGTCCCCATTGTGCGAAATCATATAGTGAAATAAAAGGGAAACGGGAATTTGCGATAAAATTAACTAAATAAGACATGAAAAGGGACTCGGAAACTCACAAGACTTTAAGCGCAGCAAAAGGAAACCTCCCCAAACCAGCGTGAGCTAGGAGGTTTTAGTAGCCAGCAGTGCTACCATAGGTACCTGAAAAGATAGAAAATACCGCCCATTATCCAAGAAAACAAAAATGAAGCGGTAAATTACGTGCAAGAATTAAATTGAAGAAAGAAGTACAGCAGCTACAGTGGTCGATCGACCGATGGTCCTGGTCGATCGACCAGTTCACGATGATCAGAGGATATTGTACTACTGAGGGCAGTCGATCGACCAGCTAGGTCAGTCGATCGACTGACCTACCTGACGAAACAGCTTCTTTCTTCGAATTAACTCAATGAATTGAGTTAACTAGGTCTAATAACCTGTAAATGCACATAAAAATGCGCCAAAAATTGCGCTAAACCCAATTGTAACAGTCTAAAGATGGAAAATAAACTAGGCACACACTAAGAGTTTTTATTTATTTATTTTTTAAACAACTGCGAATTTTATTCGCAAAACTAAACAAATCACATCCGGGTTGCCTCCCGGCTAGCGCTGGTTTCAGACCGGTCCCGCTCAACCTCTTTTTCTTCAGCAGCTTACTCTAATGGAGCCCAATCAAAACAACTCAAGGCTCTCAAAGAACCTATCATACATCTGCGCATGTGCTACACAAAACTGTAAGTAGCACCATAAGATAGAAATAACATAGGAAATCAAAATGTAAAAACATTTAAGCCTAACAAATTTCCTATGGCAGCTCCTAAAATCATCCACAAAAAAATTCTGCCCTCCAGCTAAGGGCGGAATAAAAAAGCTCAAGTTAACCACATGTGGAGAATTAACGAACTCAAGTGCATTCGACTCAATAATAACGCGAGTAGAATTAAAGTACTCTGACGGGTATGAAATGTGAGGTGGAGGAGTCTGGTCAACTAAGGGAGAAGGTGGATAATCGTCCCAAATGCATGGGATAGTAAAGTCAAATGGGTCAATGGGGTCTCCTAAAATAGGCTCATTATCGATATCATCATAAGTATCCCATTTAACCTCTAGACTATCACTCTCCTCATCGCTAGACTCGTCAAGATGGAGGTTCTCAAAGAGAGCCTCCAAATCGTCCTCACTAACATTGCAAGAATCATAAAGGGGTTCTAAACTATCCTCATAAAAAGGATTATCAACCACTCTAATGGTCTCCTCTATGTCTCCGTCAGCATTTCCTAGATTGGTTTCTAAGGTCTCACCCACCCTCTAATCTGAGTCAACATGAAGAGAAAAAGTAGGTTTAAGAGATTCAGTAGCAAACCAATTAAAGAATTCTAATACCTCAATTACGGGGATTCCTTCGAAATCCCACTTACCTATAGACTCGAGGTATGCTCGCGTAAGGTCATTCATATGCGGAAAATAAAAGCATATTTGGAGATCGGAAAAGGCATCTCGTCTGGGCTCAATAAACTCCCAAAGTCTGGCTAAATAAGCACCAAAGATTTCATCCTCTTCCTGTGGAAAACTCAGAATATAAAACATGAGAACGGTCTCAAGGAACCGAAGTTCCCTGAGACTAAAGAAAGAAAGACTAAAATTAAAAACAACTAGAACTAGCGCTGCCTCCCCGGCAACGGCGCCAAAATTTGATGCCTGTCGTTGTGTGCACCAAAAATAATATTTATAAAACCTATTAGAACTAACAGAAGCTAGTAGTAACAGGGTCGATCCGCAGGGAGGTAGGGAGATTATAGTTGCTTTTAATTTTAGTCTAACGGTAACAGTGAGGGGGGGGGGGGTTTGATGTGAATTATAACTAAATCTAGTAACATAAACTAAATAAACAAATAATAGTAGCAAAAGATGTAAACAATGATAAAAGAAATGCTAAGACGGTCGGTTCACTATAGCTGCGATGGCACAAAATCCTAGGTAAGTCCGAAATACAGTCGTGTAGGATGGGTAAAACATGTCCTCTCGGTCCAAGTTAACTAGTAGCTCCTTTCGGCCTATGCTACTAGTCCCTAAGTCTCACTAATGCTAGTTGTCGCCCTGAAAAGTGATTCCTAAAGCCTAAATTACATTATCTCTCGATCTCAGCAATTTAGTCGTCTCAACTCGTTAATTATTGCCCTTCCCTATCTTTCGATCTACGGGTTGGTCAAAACTAAGCATCTAACAAGTCTCCTCTCGGTCTCATTGTTAAATATTGCACTTAACGAATTATACGGTGCTAATCAGACATGAAGTCGGTCGATCGACCAGCTACCCCAGTCGATCGACCAACCGGCTCAGTCGGTCGACTAGTTAAGCCAGTCGATCGACCAAGCCCTAATGCGGGGTCATAACTATTCTAATGCCATCTACGTCATAGATCCCCTACATCTTAGCAAGGAGTGTTTAGCTACTCATACTTACGCAAATAACAAGAACTCATTTGATAATAGGCATAAAGAATTGCATAATTAAAATAATTGATGAATAAATTCGCATAAAAATATAACTAGGGTTTTGGGATTCTATCTAGCAAAAATTAAAACTACTGAAACGAAATAACAATATAGGAATTAAAAGATTAGAATTACCGAAGCAAAGGAACAACATGAATTCGAAAGCAAAGTACGAACTTTATTGAGAATTCTAACTACGAATAACTAATGTATTATAGGAACTGAAAATTAACTAAGCTAAAGAATGATTGATAATGAATAGGAAAGGAGTTACGTTATATAGGAATGTCACGTAAAACCCATATTCCTAATTAAACCTAATTACAATGGGCTTCCTCGTCTTTTAATTTGCGCGTCAGCTCGTGGGATGGTCGATCGACCACTGAGGCCAGTCGATCGACTGACTCTTGCTGAACAGTAGCTTTTGTTAGTCGTGCTATGGTCGATCGACCATGTAGGTCAGTCGATCGACCAAGGGTGATGTACAGTAATGCATTCTGACGAATTCTGCAGCGCGCAACGATCTTAAAAGAGCTGCCATTTCTTCGTTACTTCGTCAAACCAGGCGTTCTATGCGGCGTTGGAAAGCTAAGAGCATAAGCTTTCACCTCCAATTGGAATAACTCTGTTATCAGCTCTAGAACTCGAGATATTGCCATCTGAAGCTGGCTGCAATATCGTGAAGTGCTTCTTTGCTTGTTAAACTCGTACGCACCCATGCTTTTGCTATCTTTAGGCCTTGAAACGCGCACCAAGCTCATTCCTCGAGTCAATACCTCATGTCAAATCCTATGCTAAACACTCGGGAATGGATTCGGCTCATTTTCCGTTGGATTCTTCACATTTCTGCAATTTTATACAAAAACACGAAAGTAGACGGAAATAGGGAAAATAGTAGCATAAACTACTCAAATGAGCTCTGAAATGCGTGTAAAATAGGGCGTAAAACAACATATTTAGGACATATATGTCTAAGCTTTTGTAAAACAGAAAATTAAATTGCGGACATTTTCACAAAACCGTTGGAAAGAGAACAATTCGTAAGACTTCGGTCGGAAATTGGTTTATTAGGTGACATGTAGTTGAAATAAACTATTTTCTTCAATGATTGACTAGAGGATGGAACTATGTGTTAATAAAAGTAGCTAATACGTCTAATGCATGCAAATGGGTCGAGAAAAATGAACATCAAAATTCCTTGTGCATTTGAGTTAATAGCTTTGAGCCACCAAAACTACTTTATGTCAAATCACCTAAAAGCCTACTACCTAGCCTTAAACTCTCAACACTCAACCACCCACTTCCCTTGTTAACCACAACAACCCACAATTATTTTCCATGTTTCCATGCAAAAAACATCCTATTATCCACTAAACAAATAACCTCCCTTTTCGGATTCCCCAAACCGTCAAAACCATTTCCTTGCCAATAATTCAAAATGTCCTCAAAACAAAGATTTTCAAAAGAAGTCCTTCAACTTAGAAATTCATTCAATCCAAAATACATTGCCAAAAATAAAATGTCCTCCAAACCCGCTGCCAAGATTGATGAGACCACATCTGCCACTGCCAAACCCACCGTTGCACGAAAGAAAACAACCGCCAAAAGAGGTGGTGGTCGGGGCAGGGGAGGTCGTGGCAGAAGACCTCCAATCTCGCTCCATTTGGATGAAGCCGTGGATTTTGACATCGATGAAGAAGAATCCGGTTCTAAGGAAATCGAAAAGAATGAAGAAGTGGACAAAGTAAGTGATGATGTTAAATCAAGTGAAAAGGAAGATCAACCAAGTGAGATGAAAGACGGGGAACTTGAAAGTGAGAAATCAAAAGAGAGTAAAGAAAGTGAGGAAAAATCAGAGGGAGATGAATAGAAATCAAAAGAAAGTGAGAAAAAATTAGATGGAGAAAAAGAAGAATCAAAATAAAATGAGGGAGATTCAAAAGCAAGTTCGAAAAAATCAAAAAGGGAAAGAAAGTTTCGAAGGAAAAGAAGGAGAAGAGCGTAGATGTTAGTGTAGAAAAGAAGGATGGTGAAAATGAAACTGATAAGGAAAAGAATGATGGTGATGTGCTTTTGAAAGATTTAGTGAGTGAAAGTTTGGAGAAGGATGTGACGAGTGAGATGGACGCAACAAAGGATCCCACTGTTGAAGGAGAAATCGGTCCTAATGTTGAAAAAAGATGAAAACCCAAAAAGTGACTCAACAAAGACGGCTCATGTTGAAGAAGTAGTTGATATTGAGGATCATGGTGATGCCGAGGAGGTGTTTGATGATAGGCTTGACCCATTATTTTCAAAACCGGCATCAAGAACTCGGTCTAAACGGAAGATGATTGAGATCTTCGGTGATGATGATGATGTGACACCGGAAGCCACCCCACCAAAGCCCAAGGCTACTCAATGAAAGAAGGGATCCGGTTCCAAAACCAAGCCCACCAAAAAGGCTCGGTATCATCAAGACTTGCCAAGTGTAAATGAAGATGAGATTATTGAGGAGAAGGTTCCACTCAACACATGCATGGACCTTGTTATTGCTCCCTTCGACGAATCATTCAAGAATGACGTCCTCAACCATCTCAATTCCCATGATCTTCCGGATGAGACTCTCAAGCTATGCCACGGTATGCTGATCTGTTGCTTTCACAGTGGAAGGAGATACAGAAAGTCTTGGTATGATACTTCTCTTGCCTTCAAATACTTCAAAGAAGCTATGTTTGCACAGGGTTGGGTGAATCTTTTGGATAAGTATAGTCCCATGTACTTGTCTGAGATCATTCAATTCTATGCAGCAGTCAAGGTCAATGTTTCATCTGGAACCCTTTCTGCCTACATAAATCAGAAACCTTTTGTCCTCACACTTGACCAACTTGCTGCCCATCTTGATGTATGTAATGTCGGGCTTACCTCCTTTCCCAAACGTGACTGAGGAGAAATTTATGAGGTCACATCCACCCAAGTCATGAAGGTTCTTCGACCTCATGATAACAATGGCCAAACTAACATTTATGCCTTTGAACTGACCGCATCCATTAGGTTTATCTTTAACCTTGTTTTCCGCAATCTCGTCCCTAGCAACAATAGTCGTGGAAGATTCTCCCTCCTTGATATGCTCCTTATCCATCACATTGTCAAACACAAACCCATAAATCTCCCTTGCCTTATGTTTTACCGAATTCATGAGATGTCCACTGAATTTCAAAGCGACAATTTTGACAAAAATGTCGTGGTGCCTTATTGTATGTGGCTCTCTATTATCTTTATGAAGGAGGGGTTAGTGTTGAAGGGAAGTCCCGCAATTGAGAAGTTGAGTGATGAAATGACACCGGGTCTTCTCTCTCGGATGAATTTGGAGATTAAGGATGGGAAATTGGAGCGGAAAAATTAGTCGGGTAGTGGTGCTACAATGAGGTCTACTGTTGAACTGGGTGTGGTGCTAGCAAAGTTGGATGAACTTCTTGGAATTGTCAATCGATTGGTCAAGGAACATGGCAAGTTACGGGATGAGGTGGGTGATCTTCGTACCATGAATGAAGATCTACTTGAATGTCTTGATCCTAAGAAGCCGAACTCCTCCACTTGAGCTCATGCCCTCCTAACCCGTTTATCTCTTATTTGAACCTTGGCTCTTTGTTGGTTTAAGACTCTTTTGCACTCTTTGGATGCTTGTGTGTTTAGTTTTCTTGAACAATTTGTGTGTGTTTTTAAATCGTGTTGCTAAATTTGAACATGTTTTATCCTCCCTTGATGATGTCAAGAGGGGGAAGTAGTTCAAACTATGCTATGTGTGATCTTTTAACTCTTAGGCTAACGTTCACCGTGATTATGTCTTAGCTTATATGATTAGATGTTTTATTTTGGCCAAGCATGTTGCACCCTTCGATTACCTTGATCATGTTTATAAATTATGTTTATGTTAAAATGACCAAAGACCGACTAACCATGGGCTAAGGGGGAATATCACACATGTTTGGACTTGTTATCATCAAAGGGGGAATTTGTTAGAACACATTGTGTTGATGATGCCAAGTCCCTTTGTTATTTGATTGTTTGCTCTTAGTTTAATGATTAGTGATTGAAGCAATCAAATGGACTTTCAACAATGATTCAAGATGATCAAGATATTCAAGAAAGTCAAGACAATGATATTTTCTAAGCCTTAGTCGAAAAATCTAAGAGTAAGTGCAACATTCTCTTTTAAGTCAAGTTATGGCAAAATCATGCAACAGTACGTTGTACTATGGTTTCTGGTACTACCGTATGGAGGAGGTCTTTCGACAAAATGTTTTAAGTGTTAAAACTTTGCAGATTTCAAACCTTAAATATTTGAATTTTCAAAAGCTTGAAAACAATCTGAAATTTTGGAATCACAAATCCACTTGACTAAGTATCTAGATTTGTGCAAACACCTTTTACGAAAATGGTAAAGAAGACTTCTCAAACTTCTAAAGTAAGAAAAGTTTTTTGCCATTTTGGTAAAAGGTCACATGTTGAGTGTAGTAGCTTAAGTTTTCTGATTTCTTAAGCCCCAAACCTATAGGCTAACACTTACCATCACTCAAGGCTACTATATTTATAATGGATTTAATTTTCTTAAGTTGTACTTACCTAAGACTAAATCCATTATAAATAGAGTGTCTTAGTCACATTTATTTCTTAAGACTTCCAAAGCATTTATTGTAAAACATTGCAAATCATTTGTGCATTTAAAGCTTTGTTCTTCAAGTGTTTGCAAAACGTTTTTCAGATTTTTAAAGTCTTCAAATTGTTTTCGAAAAAGTTGTAAAACCTCCAAGTATCAGTTCGCTGTACTGTGACATAATGAGTTTGTTCCATGATTCTCGTGTTAGATGTTAATTGTGATCTCCATGTTCATTTAGTGAACTCTTGAGATTCAAGATTCTGTAACACCTTGAGATAGAACCCATAAACTCTTGAAGCGGAGTAGCTTTAAGTTTGAGTGCAACTGGAGTAGGTTGGCGAGTTATTTTCATTGTAAGGGGTTTAGTAAGTTTGAGTAAATTTCTAAACAAGCAATAAAATAACGGTTGGACGTAGGCCTCAGAGTAGAGGCTGAACCAACTTTTAAAATGTCGTTTGTTTGTTCATTTACTTTTACGTTCTTCCACTTTGCTATTTCTCGCATGTACCTAATCAAGTTCTGTGTCACAGTCACCTATACTGTGACATAGAACTGCTGTACCTTCTTGTGAACTTACATTCAATTAAGTTTCTCAAGTCTTGTACTTCAATATTCTTTGCTTACGTTAATTAATTAACCAAGTTAAGGATAAATTTTTTAAAATATACACCTAATTCACCCCCTCCCCCTCTTAGGTGTTAATCATTCTTAACTCTTCAAATGTGATGGTTTAACATTGTCATAAACTCGCAAATGATGTTACTGTAATGATGTTACTGTAATATTGTAACTGTGAAATTATCATTAATAATGGACCACCGACTTTCGCATATGGTTTATCTAGTAATTGTCGAATGTTTTGTTTTGGTTGTCAGAAGAATTGAAGAAAGAAGAAGGTTTGAGAAATCAACCAACACAAAAAAAAGGCTCACAAGGATACAATATATACAAAAAAAAGCAAGACGTTAAATAATCAATCATGGAGATAGACATGAAGAAAGCAATGTTATTTAAGTTGGAATGCTAGTGGACACTTTTACCATTGTTGTGTTGTTTGTTGTATGGTCAACACCACTTTGTTGCTTTTGGTTTATTAGATAACTTTGTACGTTCCTCCTAATTCTAATACAATCAATCCTTATTCTGCCACATCACAGCAATAGTGTTACAGTAACATCGATCATTAATCAAAGTTACACAGTGTTACTTTAACATCTTCGTTATATCTAATTCATCAATGGTATATCAGTATTACTGTAACAATGTTACTATAAAAACATTAATTCATTAAACTAACATGACAACAATGTTACAATAATTATTATTTAGTTTGTGTATTATATAAGACGGTGTATAAAGTAGTTCTAAAATGTAATAAAAAAGTTTTATGTTTCGTATTTTAAAAGTGACGGTGTTACTGTAACATTGATACAGTAATTGTGTTACTGTAACATCATTCATTCATAAAAATAATACGGATACAGTGTTAAAAGATCAAACTTTAATTACTTCAACAATAAAAATCAAGTTAAAACAGACCAGGCCAGTTGATCCGCTAAAATGATTTGCAATATCACATCGTATTAATGTGAAGAGTTTACAAGAAGTATACATCATAATCACACATCAAAATCTGACAACAACGTTAACAGCCTCAACTAGCATTTCAACTTCATTAACGCTGCCTTCTTCACGCCTATCTTCATGACTGATTAGTCATTGTTTTACTCTTTTTTGTATATATTATCTCCTTGCGCGCCTTTTTGTGTTGGTTGATTTCTCAAACCTTCTTCTTCTTTCTGCCATTCAAAACAAAACATTCGGCCATTACTAACTAAAACAAATGGGAATGACGGTGGACCATCATTAGTGATAATTTACAGTAACAATATTACAGTAACAATATTTCATTAAACATGTGTCAAATATCATACAAAAGTTAATTTAATCCCCAAATTTATCCCAATTTTCTTGAAATCAAGTCTAGTTAATTATACATTTCACAATTTAATAACCTTAGCCTTGTTACGAACACTATGAACACGTAGAATCAACATAAAATCGCACAATATTATAGAAATCGATCGCAATTTCACAAAACACAAAATAAGACGATTATTACGAAATTTCACTATGTTTAACCCTAATTTTTTCGCACAAATAGTTGGATCACATTAAATCGACAATAATAGTATGAACAATCAATTAAAACAGTAACAATATGAACACATACAAACTAGACGTAATTTTTTCGCGAAAATTCAATTATTTAGTTTGAGCAAAACTTAACCCTAATTTTTTGATAAGAACAAAAGCCTAAATTAATCAGAAATCAATTAATAATTTCTTTATATCAATCAAGATAAAACAAGAATAAGAATAACAATAACAATAACAACAACATGCGATAACATCAATCACAACAAAAATTTTTTTTAAAAAAATAGCGAAAAGGGAGATCAATTCATACCTCTTAATTATTTGAGAATCAGATGTAATAGAACCTTGACTATATTTTTCGAAGATATTCGCTTGAATTTAGTGAAAATTTTGGTTGATTTTGAAAGTTGAAGAAAAGTTTGATTATACACTGCGACGGATTTGATGCGCCTGTTGTTCTTGCTGAATAATTAATTATTGGAGTTACTAGAGAGAGAGAGAGAAAGAGAGAGAGAGAGAGATTTAGAGAGAGAAAAAGATATCAGAATTATGAAACGTAATATGTGATTTTTGCCCTTATATTAGTGCATTATTTTTTTAAAATTGGGGCGATGTTGCTGAACAACGGCCCTTGGATCTAAAGATCCAATGGTGGAGATTCACATATTAGGTGAGTCCGGTGAGTATATAGAGTAAGCATCCGGTGAGTCCAACATCTTAGGTGAGTCCGTCCTGTGAATCTCCACCATTGGATATATATATATATATATATATATATATATATATATATATATATATATATATATATATATATATATATATATATATATAGGGCGGGTTCGAGTAGGAATCGCCTTAACGTACTGAACCATTTAACTAGCTTAACTAGCTTTTTTTTTTTTTTTTTTTTTTTTTTTTCAGATACACTTTGTTTTTTTACTACACACACTTCTTATTATATACATTTTATTAAATATGTAAAAACAAATTTTTCAACACTAAAATTATAGATGCACTTTTACACTTTTTTAAACTAATTTTTTTACGGATACATTTTATATTTTTTACGGATACACATGACATTAAAGCCAGATACACATTATAATATTTATGGATACACAAGCTTATACTTCCGGATACGCATCATATTAATACCAGATACACATGGTTATACTGCCGGATACATATGTATCTTGTATTAATATCGTGTGTATCTAGGGTGATATTTTGTGTATCCACCCTTCTACCATACTAGCACAGCCCACCACCACCAACAACAACATTATCATGCGTATCTAATAGTAATACCGTATGTATCCGGTAGCAATACCGTACGTATTCGGCCTGGTATTTTGTGTATCCACCAAACCCACTGTCACACCAGTGACACCTACCACCACAACCATCATCAGCCCCACCCAACACCACCACCATCACCATCATTACCAATCTGATCCCAACTAACACCACACCACTACCGCCACCACCTCAGACAACACCGGCGACATCACCAGCCACCACGAACAGCGCCGGCGATATCATCGGCCATCTCAGAAATTGTCGGCGATATCAGCAGCCACCATTCCTATCCTACTTCAACTTCCCAACGTCACCATAAGCCACCACATTCACCATAGAACACGAAACCACCTCTTTAGTTAGCAAATTCGACATGTAAAATACAAGATCTGAAAAAGAATCACCCTACTCCAAGCAAATCCTCACCACCGTCATCCTCCCGTCTCTCTCCTTGCCAAAGAAACCACCGTACCAGCCTCCCGCCGACCTCATTGCATTATTCCACCCTGCAAAAACCATAAACACAATCCCCCTACTCTTTTGATGTTAAAATGATTTGCCGCCGCTATCACCACCAACAGCGGACGAACCCCGTCGCCCCAACCTAAGAATACCATCAGCGCTCGAAACGGCGGCACCGTCGCACCACAACACCAGCACGATTAACACCGCAACACCGCATCTTGCCGCCGCTATAACCACCAACAAACTCACCTTCATCATGATCAACAATATGCGTCGCCGACAACAACCACAACACTTGTAGACTACCCACCACCACCTCCTGCTACAACTCGTTTTTACTAATAAGACTCCGACAATAACGCCGACACCACGACAAAACTGCTCCCATGTCTCTATCTTCTTTGTTGCTTATTCTCACACCACCTAGCTAACATGGTTCGATTGACGAGCCTCGACACAAACACAATAGATCTCATTTTTGTTAAAATAAAAATTGTGATTTGAATAATAGATCTATGAAAAATAAAGAAGATTTTCAAAAAATCTTCTTTATAATGTTATAAACAAAAAAGAATTTTTTTAAAAAACTAACAACATTAATGAAATCAATGGAAGATTTCAAGTTAAATAAGATCATTACAACTGATTAGGACTGTAAAAATGGTGGTTGTACAAGCTGACGAAGATTATAACAGGAAGAAGATAAAAAAAATGAATGGGAGGGTGAGTTGCGATCACCGCCGGCGAGGATGGTGACAGTGCTCCGACGATTTATGTCGGTGCCGGCAGCAGTTGGTGCTGGTAGTGTTAGGTTTTGAGAAGGAGATACGATGAAGTGAATATAAAGGCTAGTGATGTGTTTGGGCCTGTTTTTAATTCGCTGGGCTTGGCTTTGTGTAATTGTGTTTTGGTTTTTAGTCAGTTCGTACAGTTCGCACCGTAATTTAGTTCGTACGGGATCCTGATTCTATATATATATATATATATATATATATATATATATATATATAGGGGCGGATTCAGGTACGAACTGAGTTACGGTACGAACCGTACAAACTAACTTAAAATAGTCACCAATTAATAAGCAAAGTCAAACTTATATAACAAATTATACCCCGTCACTTTTAAGTTTCAAGCACCCATCTGCCATCTCACTCTATCTCCAGTCAACCACGCCACATACTCTCGCCGCCGACCACCGGAGCTCCGACTACAAGTCGTCGTCGCCATATCCTAATCAAGACCGGCGGTGCAATTTTGGTCGAACACCATTTGAACTCTCTCTATCCCATCCACGCACCAAAATTAGGCGCCGCCGACCGCCGTCCTGGAGTTCCGTTTATCACTTAAATTCCACGACGAGCCGCTCCAGCTAAATTTCGTCTTCTATTCACCGTCGAGAAAGGAGTTAATGTTCAGGTTATTGTGTTGTGCAGGTGAGCTGTTGTAGTTAATTTGATTTATTGAATTTGATTGTTAAGTTGATGGTTTCGAGTTTCTGATGGAATGTTGTTTGGGGTTTGAATTGTAGGCCTTTGAATGATGATGAAAAGATACTTCAGATGCCGGTTGTTATTACTTGTAATGAGATTAGAAGAGAGGTTTCTGCTGCGCAGTTAATTGCTAAACAACAAATTGATTGGACTTTTACCTTTGATAAGGTGATAGCCTTTTGTTTTTGTTTTTTTTTGTTTCGTGTTGTTGGATTTTTTTTTATATTACATTTGTTGAGGTGTGATGTGATATTGAAATATTTGCATTTTTGGAATCTATCAAGTTAAAAGAGTGCACCTAGTTAGCTAGATAAATGTATCTACAAACTTAAAGGAATGTATGTAGCTAGTTAACGGTAAGTATCTAGCAATTTAGAGGCGTATATCTAGCAATCTAGAGGTATGTATCTAGCAATCTAAAGAAATGTATCTAGCTAGCTAGAGGTATGTATCTAGCTAGTTAATGGTAATAATATTCATTATTTTGATTCTGAAATTCGGAGCTTCGACGTTTCACTATATCTATGACAGGCCAAAATGACATATTTTGTATTTGTAATACTATTGCAGAAAAGAGATCTAAGACAATATTTAAAGAGAGACAATTCCATGATTTCCCTTTGTTTGAGTTCACAAAAGAAAAAAATAATCATTGGCATGAATACCTCGAGCAAGCTTACCACTGCCCCCAAAGAGCGTTGCTTATGGCTGGGTACGATGGTTAGATATATGATAATATCATTCCTGTTGAATTGTGGCTGATCATCCTAATATCATTCTTCTACTCGAGCAATATGTGACATACGGAGTATATGGATTTTCCCTTGCTCTATGCTCGACATTTATAAGATCCATATTTCTGTACTTGATCTTACTCATGTGTTATCGGCTGATGGTATGACAGGAATAACAGAAGGTAGCACTAGCAGAGGACACAAGGTTGGACCAGAAGAAAATAAACAACTGGTGGAAAATAAATATAAATGTGGAAAATCTAGTGGAAAATCGATGGTGCAATTACTTTCTTGAAATCTTACTTCGTGAATCGGTGGATCTTGTGGTCGGTACACCTCTGATTCCGACCATGATGGCGGGAACGGGGCTGGTTGTGGGGTTAATTCATGGATGGTGGTAGTGGTGCTAGAGGTAGGTTTGGTTGTAGTTGTGTTGGTGGCAAGGTGGGTTGTCTTAGTTGATCTTTAGATAGTGGATACACAAAATAGCAGCCCAGATACACATAGTATTAGTTCTAGATACACAAATCGAATTGCGTATCCGGTAGTATACGATGTGTATCCGGTAGTAATACCATGATATTTAACATATATATACAGTTTCCTGAATCGATATATGTCAATTATATGTGCAATTTTTTTATTTTGGTATTTTAATGGTCTAATTAAACTATTTGCCTGTAGTGAGACAAAGGGAAACAAGGAGGCTGAGGTTAGTCTTCAAGATAGTGAGATCTCAGGCGAGTGCCGGGGTTGGATCAAGCAACTATGACGGGGAACCGCAAAATGATGGTCATAATGTATCTTCTAATGGCTCCACCAATGGCGGTTCTCAACTGTGAGCATCAGTTTTTATTTAATTTTTTTTCCTGCAAAGTTAATCAAAACTAGACAGGCTGATCGATTGGTTCTCAAGTTTTTTGCATGTTAAGGTTTACAAGAAACTTGAAACTAGACAGGCTGATCGATCTTTTTTATTACTAGGTAGTCATTATGATTACTTTGTTACCCTCCCTGGGTCTTAATCATGTTCCGCAATACAATAGTTTATACAAACTTGCAGGTGGACATAAAAAGAATAGGAGTGCTTGTGGGAACTGGGATGGGTGGGATGACAGCCTACTCTGACGTTGTTGAAGCTTTGATTGACAAAGGACACAGGAGATTTTCTCTTTTTTTTTTCATTTCGTATTCTATTACAGACATGGCTTCCGCCTTGCTTGCCATTGACCTTGGTTTAATGGGTCCAAACTATTCTATCTCGACTGCTTGTGTCACCTCAAATTACTGCTTTTATGCTGCTGCAAATCACATTCGTCGTGGAGAAGCTGATGTGATGGTTGCTGGTGGAACAGAAGCTCCGGTTATTCCTATTGGATTGGCGATTTTGTGATGGGAGAAGGAGCAGGTTTATTGGTAAGACGACGTTTTTTTTATTTGTTTCTTCTAGTAATCCAGGGTCTATAATGCTTGTCATTCATCAGTTTCACTATCCCGCTGTATTTAGGACTCACGGTCTGTGTTACAGAGTATTTTTCTTGTCATTTTTTTTCAGAATCCACAAGCAACATAACAGGCATATGGTGAATACTCCAAAAGAAGTCACCCTGTGCTTAATGGCGTATACAAATTATGCTGTTTTTGTATTCCGTGCTTGCAAAAATTATTTTTGTCGCAATTTTTCTGATGGAGTTGTTGTACTACTTAGATACCTAGACTGTTAGAGTAGCTTCTCTCTTTGTCACTAGTAATCTCAGAGGAATACTGGAGTATTTTTTTTCTTGATGTTTTCTTATGCAGTTAATAACCCTATCTTTTATATTTAGGTAATGGAAAGCTATTTGCACTTCGAACAATGACTTGGTAAGCAATAAGCACAAAAATCTTAAGATTAAGATTAAAAGAAAAACTTAAAACTTGAACTTGGGTATGAACTCTTAAATTTATAGCAGAACATAATAGAACAAAAGCAATCACGACTGTGTTGTTGTGCTCAGTTGGAGCTAAACTCACATGAATCGCCAGAAAATGTATTATTGGGATTCAATTAATTATAGTTGGACTTTGAATGTATTAAAATTGGTTGTAATTTTTTAATGCAAACGACTGTGTTTTGTAGTTCTTGAGTGTGCATTGGATTATGAGTACATGGTTTATGATAGTTTTAAGCTCTTAACTGATGAGACTAAGCATGTCAAAATAGATTATATTTACCATAATACTATATGTGACTGAGAAAGGTTTATACTAAACGATAGCATATCGTTACCTTTCGAAATTGGTCACATATAATACTATGGTAAATATGCGCTTTTCTACTCACATATTGTGTAAACTCTTGGAATTTCAGTCCGTCTTTGGATTCATGCTGCTAGTAAGGTTCCAGATGCAACAACAACAAGAGCAATGGGGGATTTTTACCGCGAGATATATGCAGTGGAAGGGGTTACTGATCTCAAGTTTCCTGATCAGTATCCAATTTTGAAATTAATGTGTATGGACATACCTCCTCTACTTATGATGGCAGAAAGGAGCACATTATTTTTTATATGTATATTTGATTCAGTTAGTAACTATTTTTAAGATAATGTTCTGGATTAAGGTTGCATTGAGGTGGTTGGTTGTCTTAGACGTGAAACTTTTTAATCATTTATTCTGTTTTCAACTTTGAACGATTTTGTTTATAAACATTGCTACGATATTGATTTATTTTCTGAGATGAAAAAACACAAATTGAGAGGGCCTGAATACGTAATTTGTTAATCACTTTCGATGTAGACAGGAAAGCGTGTTTTGGATGGCCTACGGAGTCATTCATGCTTATGTTAATTTTAGTAGTGCATTATCTGTACTATGTATTCGCTATACTAGCAGGTCAGATTTCAAGGATTATCTCGACCGTGATTTCAAGGAAATGAACCTGTCTATTGTATAGCCAACATTATTATGTGGAAATATTGTCGGTTATTCTCACATATGAAGGAGCATGGTCTGAAACGTCGTTGGTCTTCCATCTTCTAGCATCACTCGAAAGTCGAAACCTACTGAATTGCATCATTAATTTTCTTTTCTTTCTCTTCTTCCTCTTTGTTCTTTCAATATACTCCCTCCGTCCCGGTCATTTGTTGTCCTTTGGTTTTGGCACAAAGACTAAGGAAAGAGGATTAAGCCAATTACTAAATGACAAGTGTAATAAATTGAGTGTGAATTATCAAATTACTCATCAAGTCCATTCTTAAAATAGAAAGGACAACAAATGACTGAGACACCCAAAAATGGAAAAAGACAACAAATGATCGGGACAGAGGGAGTACCTTTTACTAATGTGAATGAACAGTCGATTCCTGAATAATCTTACTCTTATGGTCTGTTTGGCATATGGTCATAAGAGGGGCTAATTCCTGAAACGATCTTATAATAATATAATAATTTGACAAATTATGAAATGAGTGTAACTAAAATTATGTATCTAGAAATTTAAAGGAGTGCATCTAGTTAGCTAGAGGTATATATCTAGTAACTTAAAAGAGTGTATCTAGCTAGCTAAGGATATGTATCTAGCAATTTAAAGGAGCGTATCTAGCTAGCTAGAGATATGCATAGTTATAAACTTAAAGGAGTAGTGTGTATCTAGCAGCTTAAACGAATTTATCTAGCTAGCTAAAAGTTTGTATCGAGCAACTTAAATGAGTGTATCTAACTAGTTAAAGGTATGTATGTAGTAATTTAATGGAGTATATCTAGTAACTTAAAAAAAGTGTATCTAACAAGCTAAAGATATATATATCTAGGAAGGTAGGGTAACATTTCCAAGTGGAAATGAGACCAAACAAAGGGGACGGCTATCCTTAAGCAGGACGGGAAATATTTAGCAAAGATTATAATCTCCAAGATGGGATCAAACATTTTAATTTATATTAGGTGATTTTAATATATTTAACGCTAAGCAAGGAAAGACTAAAATGCCCGCATTTATGAGAAATTTTTGAGTATACTCCCGAGCAAATTACAAATTTAGAATACTGAAATTAAAAGATGATCATAAATAACAATGTAAAATTACTATTAAATTATAAACAAAAAATTTCACTAGTGAAATGGCTTAATTTAATGATATGGTACACCATATATAGAATCTAAAGCAAATATCACAAGAACTTTGCAAATTACAAAAACTTAGTCAATGCACTGCTAATCGGACACACGATAACATCCTGGCTAGTGGGTAATGTCAAATACACATATTTACCAACCCATATACACATGTAAGTAACCCATATACACATATTATCTTGTGTATCTACAAGTATTAATTTGTGTATACGGAGGGATTAACTTGTGTATCCGTCACCCAACTAAAATATCATAGCCCACCACCACCACACAAAACCCGAGGAATCCACCGCCACCGCCGCCACACACAGCGCATCAACCTTACCTCAACCATCCCATTACTCTCTTCTTCATCGCCACTAATCGTCATCGGATCTCCGGGTATGAGGCTCAGCCTGTAGAACGTTCATTTATACAAATCATGTAGAACACCTCATAATGTAAGACGGTTCTTTAACATGACAAAAATTAGGCGAGCCTTTGACATATGTGAGATTCAACTTGTTAACTCGAAATCTTATTGTATGATCTTCGTATCCTTATTTCTGTTTGCATTTTTACCTAAAGTGGAGAAATTGCACAAATGATATAATGAGACAATTAAAGAGGGCTCTTCCTTATTTCTGTGTCTACAGGCTCTTCCTTGATAACCCCATCAATGCCGAAGATCTTATGTGGTAGTCAGACTTATTAAGCACTTAAATACTAAGAAGTCTTCTTGAACCAATGAATGATTTCTCACGTATTCATTCCAGCCTTTTGTTATATATACGCGGCCATCTTGAACAACTTCAAGTTTAACTTTCCAAAGTTTCCCTTGAAAATTCCGCAGTTTGACCTTCTTTGGAATGCATCCATTGAAATATTTGATAAATGGTGGCGGTATGAGCTGTATTATGAACATGTTCAAATCGATTAAAGCAAATGAGAGAGCATCTTTTTCGATAGAGTTCGTATGAGACAGTTTCACAATAGAAAGGAAAGAAGCCAGTTTTGTGTAAGACCGTCTTAAGTTAAGACCCCTCATAACCCGTCTTTCATTTTAACCTTACTTGAAAGCCGTTTTAACTTAAAGACGGTTTTAAACAAGAAAGTGCCAATCTGGGGAAAGTAAAAGGGATCCCACAAAAGTGTTGCAGTATATATACTCATACAGTTATACTACTCCCTACGTTCCACCCGAAACAATATATGAAAAGGTAAACAAATGATGGAGACGGAACATACCAGCTTGTTAGAGTTGTGCTTAGGGAGATATAATTTGAAGAATGAAGGAGTTCGTTTGACCACCATGCTTAACTTGCCTCCAACAGGCTCTGGAATTTGATTTTATGTTAAACTAGAACGATGATTTATGATAATTGCCAATGATGTATTTGATTTTATGTTAAACTAGAAATGGAGCATCTTTTACCCTGCTATAGTTAAAACCTGTAGAGTGAATGACAAGTTAAAACCTGTAGATACACAAGTTAATACTTGTAGATACACATGTTAATTGTGTAACTAGAATAACATTAGTATGTATCTAGTATGCTATCATCTAGTGTATCCACCCTAAAGCATAAACAGCCATAGCTTACTGCCACCGACTGTAATACCCCGTATTTTATATAATCGATTAAACGGATATTATTATATATTAGTATTATACTCCCTCCGTCCCGGTCATTTGTTGTCCTTTGGTTTTGGCACAAAGACCAAGGAAATAGGAGAAGGCCAATAGCTAAATGACAAGTGGAACAAATTGAGTGTGAATGATCAAATTACTCATAAAGTTCATTCTTAAAATAGAAAGGACAACAAATGACTGAGACACCCAAAAATGGAAAAGGACAACAAATGACCGGGACAGAGGGAGTACATTTTATATTGGTTGCATCGTAATATCGTGAATGTTATTAAGTCGGATTTATATCGTATATGTTGAGTCGGACTACATCACATTTTGTCTTTTGGGTCAAGAATTACCCATCTACATTTACCCAACGACCATACCCGTTTAACCCATTTGCCCTACCCGGAACATGTAACCACCATTTACCCTAAACCTAATCTATGAGCCGCTCTCCCTCTCCCCTCTCCCCTCTTTTCATTTTATCATTCATAAAACCATTTCTAAACCTAGAGAAAGGGAGAGGAAGAAGAATTGTCGAGCCTTTCATTTGATTGAAGATTTCTCATCGATTCCAACCTAATTCGATTTCCCTGTTTGTAAGTCGATTTCATTCCATTGTTTATACTGTTTTAAACTATTCTTCTTCAAAACGTTTGAAAAGAGAGTCCTGTTTATTTGATGTCTAGTTTATGCATATAAAATCTCGTAGTCAAATTCTTTATGGTTTGTCCTAGGTGATTTATTTATGAACATGTCGCTGAAAAGTCCGCGAATCTGATTTGGTTGTGGAAAATGATTTGAAACCCTAATTTTTATCTCGATTCAGTTATGAGGCTTCTTCATACATCATCTTTGTATAGTCTAGATGATAATAGGATTTGGAATTACTGCAAAATAATGTTTTAAACTCGTTTTATGAATCAATACTTTTTATGCGACGGTTTCTGTCAGTTTTTGGAAATCAGTCTGAAAACTCTTGATAAGTTTGGAATTTGAGAAAAACACGTTAGATATAATTTGTTTCTAAGACTCATGGGGTTCCAATCCAATTGGCCTTGTATCAAATTGATTTTTCTGGAATTAGGTATGTATTTTATTCCGAGCCTGTCATGTGCTGGAAAATCAGGAAAAATCGTGTTTGTTCTTTAAGTTGATATTCCTATTAAGTTATGATGAGTCTAGGTTATGTGCATGATTATTTGATTGAGTAGGTGGTAATTATACATAATTATGTTATGTAGGTGATGGATATGTGAAGGATCATAATTGATTGCTTGTGTGCTTGGATTGCGAAAAGGTAGGGAAATACACTTGACTTATTATCGTTGTTGTTGAATTGTGTTGACTTGTTTGTGTTTCATGTGACCAAACTGTGAACGTTGACTTGATTCGTGGTTGTTGATTCATGTTATGATTCATATCCTGGAATGTGCTTGACTGAATTGATCGTATTGAGTATATTATCACAACATTCGGCAACCGGCATGATTCTATGATTTACCAGTTCAATGATATACATATTGTGTTGCATTAATTTCTTGAGCATTCATATGCATTGGAGATGGAGGATGTTGTGGTGACGTGGTGTGGTGATGATGATGTTGTGATAAGGCCCGGGGCGGGTTCTGCAGACTTGCCCTGGTGTCCTCAACAAGGAGCGGATCGGCTACGCTCGATATATAGTCTAAGGGGATCGGTATGGTGGGCGTTCGGGTTATGAGATATGAGTTGAGATGGAGGTGGAGGTGACGGAGGAGCATGCATATCATGTTTTGTTGTTTCATTGTATTCCCTACTCAACCTCGTGGTTGACCCTGTGTATTCGTGAACACCTGTGACGATCCAAATATTGGGGAGCAGACTTGACAGGTTTATGAGATAGGATGGGAGCTTGATGAGCGTGAGACACTGGATCAGAAGACTTAGTAGCTAGATCATCATTTAGAAGACTTTCACTTTTATTTATGTTAGTTCTTTGTAATTTGATGCAAATGAGGTTTTGTAAAAAAGTTAAGTTAAAAGAAATTATGTAATTTGCCTTGGAGTTTAATTTGTTATTCACTACCTCGGAAAACCGAGATGGTAACAGTCCGGTTTATTAGGGAATGTCTTGCTAGAGGCTCCTTTATAAATCGGGGTGTTACAAAGTGGTATCAGAGAGAACGATCCTCAGGCCTAAACCAATGAACCCAATGAACGTAGGATGTGTCTAAATAAAATGAACCCCTGGGAATAAACTGTTAGGAGCTCACAGTGCGGTTAAGAAGGCGCCCTTAATACGTGCTCTTTTGCCCTCTCAGTTTTGAACCAGGTAACCCGAGAGAAATTGAGTGAATGGGGTAGTTAGAAGGAAAACCTTGGATATAATCGAGTGGGTGTACACCTTAAGACCTATATATCCTAACCACTCTGCAGGACAACGTTACGGTAAGTATTTTGTATGAATGATGACGTGATCATATGATGTTGTGGAGATGAGGAATAAATTTTCGTGTTCAGGTTGATAATCAATGAAGTGTTGGATTGTGGTAATCGTGAGCGTAGAAATAATTGCGAATTGATGATATTTATCTGGATGGATGTTGAATGATGTGTTGATAGTACTATTATGTCTAATGATATGCGGTTATGTGATCCCGAAGCCATGCTAGTATAGTATTGTGATAGTAATCAGAAACACTATTGAATTGCATGTTTCTAGTCATAGCAATCGTGAATTAGAAGTAAGGAGTAGATCGAGATGCGAAGGGATTCTATGGGATAGATGTTTACGTAAGTACAAAGTGTGAGATTTAAGTTGGGATGGTTAGTATACATAGTATGTTCATAAGAGCTTGTAACATAGTAAAGAATGACCTAGTGCTGAAACTCGTTTTGTTTGATTTTACTCTTTAATTGACCTTACTGCCATTTCTTTTCTGTTTATTTCCTATGGATGAAAATTTTATGGGAGATAGCCTCGGGAGTTAGTGTTCATTTGGCGTTGGTTTCATGCTTATAGGATATACGGATTAGGAGTAATAAATGTTTTAGTGGGCTGTGGTCAGGAAGTTCCTGTGCGGTGATGTTTTGACCAACGATTTTGTAAAAATCCTCATTTAAATTGTATTAATAATTTTTGCATAATTCCAACTCCATCGATCAGAAGATTCGTATATGTTTTCAAATTGATAAGCCACGAAAATTCTTGATGTCTCTATATTAAATGGTAAGTTTTGCAAACTGACCCAAGTTTCGGACCAATTGCTGTCACATACTTGTTTGGACCAACTGAGTTGCAAAATCCTTTAAAAATTGAATTCTTGAGCTTTGGACCTCATTATTTTTCTCACGAATTAGTAACTCTCTGTATGTTATAAAAAGTAATATAACTCAAGTTTTCGTTGAACGGTTATTTATTCGTGATTTTTGGAAGTTACAACGTGAATCATAACTTTTAAAATGTGAATTCTATGTTGAGTTTTCATACAGTTGTTCGATTATTTCATGAGCCTTATTAATGTGAAATTATAGTGTCCTTATATGATGATATTAGCACACATATTCATTGGTTATGTATCTTAACAAGTGATAAAAAATTAAAGTTTAGTTTATAACATTGTTGGCATGATAGTATGAGTGAAATTGAATAGCTTAATCTGATCCTTAATCGAGGGTGAAATATTTTATACGAGTCCAGTTGTTGCATATTTTATATATGTTTGGCATGTTGTAATATCTCTGTTCATCATATTTGTATAGTGGTCGGATATATATAAATATAAAACTATATTGTCATATCTTGGTAAAGTTGGTGGCGTTAAATGTTAACTTGATTGTTCTAATATACTCGCGTGAATATTTATAATAATTATGTTTAAATGTTTACACATGGATGGTAGTAATGAGTATGTCTAAAATGTTCACACATGTAGGATGTCATCTGAGTTCTCATGTCTTTTATGTGAGTCTGTGTGCCTATAGTTATACTTATTACTTTCATTGCATTAATTTATTTCAGTTGAACTAAACTTATGATATGATAATAAAATAGTGTTGTTGTTCCTTATTGGATATGTTCATAGTTGTATTGTCATGAAATGCTAAGGTGATTGTTGCAATTGTCACGATATTTGAAATATAGTTGATATAGTTACGATATTTGAAATATATTCTCGAACCGTCGAATTATAATGAGATAACCCTTTGATGATTCACATGTCATGCGTATGTTTAAATGATAGTCGTTATAGTTACGTTTAATTGAGCCGCGAGTTGCCTATTTGTTCAAACCGTGCAAACCAGAGAACTTTTTCACCTTACTAATCTTTTGTCATAGATAATGTTTTACAAGTTATATGATGGTATATGTACATGTTTAAGTTGTTTATGCGATATCTTTTATTTTTTCTGAAAATGAATTATACTGAGTTGATGGATACAATTGATTGGTATGGTTGCTAAAATGTTAAACATATGTGTGATATGGAAGTAATTTTGCTGTTATTGTGAATCATATAATTATTAATACTCAATTGTAATTTTAGTTGTTTGACTTCTACATTATTAAGTTAATTACTCATGACGCACAGTCGATGATTCCGTAAGGAGTTTAACTGGGAATTTTATAGTGTGCCTCCGATCTAAACTAATAATCTTCTTATATTGACTATATGGTTAGACTCTTGTCTAGTTCTTATGACGTGAAAAATCGTTTTAAAATTTAACATGTAATTGAGTTGGTACTTATACTTGTGTGACCATGCAACCTGTGATAAATAGATCTATAATAAAGAGGTAAAAATTTGATTGAACACAGTTAATTTGTAGTTACTTGCTTTACTTTATGGTACGAATCGTATGCTTTGATGAGACGTCACCAGGGAATGTGTACTATCTAAAAGGTCTCCGATTAAATGCTGTAGTCGTGTTAGCCGTGAATATAACTGAGTAAAGAAGTGCAACTAAAATCCTGATGTTGAGGTAATAGTCGTTCATTAGTAAAGATAGGACTGAAATGAATAAGATGAACCTGTAAATTACGATATATGAGTCGACACCTAAGCTTGTATTGTTTGAAGGAATTGAGTTAAGTTTATCTGATATTGAGTTAAATGGATTCTATGGACGGCTCTGTTATAAGATTTATGTTAAGAAAGTTATTCACCGTCCAGTATGAAAGTAAAAGTTTTGAAAATGAAGTTAAATTTTGTCGTGTGAATATAAATTCGGAATGAGATTTCGACCCGATTGTCCGGTTGTATGGTTTCATGATATTTGCTAGTCTGGAGGAATGAAGCTATAACGGAGTCACAAATTAGTGGGTTAATTTGGTCATGTTGTTCGTTCATGTAGTGAATTGGTGGGTTGTGGTTAGTTACGAATGTCAAAACGGGAAATGTAATGTGCTGATTTAAGTGAGTTATGTGTTAACATGGTATGTTGAAATTGGTGTAGTTAAATACATTTAATCTTTTATGTCATTGTGTTGGGTGCAGTTTAAATATATTTAACACCAAGAACGAAATTTTATATATGATAGTCTTGTATGTTAACTTTCCAATATCGCTGTTTACTCGCTTGATTGACACGACCAATAAGTTTGTAAAATTTGCCAATCAATGTGCGTTCGTCATTCGTAAATAAATCCCAAGCCCTTTGTTATGAGGATTAAAGATATTTCTAGGACGATAAGTGCTGCGAAACTGGTTGTCTTC
Source organism: Silene latifolia (assembly GCF_048544455.1). Classification (NCBI taxonomy): domain Eukaryota; kingdom Viridiplantae; phylum Streptophyta; class Magnoliopsida; order Caryophyllales; family Caryophyllaceae; genus Silene; species Silene latifolia. The sequence goes on from NW_027413277.1 coordinate 85,005, forward strand.
ATTTTATGGGTGATTCTGTGTCTTGACCTAAATCGGTACAGTTATGTAAAGGAAAGTCAGACTGGACCTATTAGGTTACGAATTTTCATAAATCGATTTATTAAGTTTTGACCCTAATTCCTTTCTTATGTTGATTGATTCCCTATGTTTCTAAGGTATGAGATTACAATGATTAGTGAAATGAATAATTACTAATGATTTTTACTAGTAACCTTGTAAAGCATTGTTCCATTCATAATTTGATTATTCACATGAATAAATGTTACCAATATTTCTTGGATAATATGCTATTTGACATGAACCATATGTGAGCACCTAAGCATCTTCATCTTTGTAACCTGAGTAGTAATGTATAAGTTAGATTGACAAGCAGATCCTGTGAATGTTATTGCATGTATTGATTGATATGAAGAGTGTTTAGATTAATACTGAAATGTCTTAAGTTATTCAACGTGGCTTTTGCTCCGATCCGTGGCGATGTGCTGTAGCAGCAGTAACTGTAGCTTCCTTGAGAGAGCTTGTATATTGATTGTCTTTAGTAGGGATTAGTTAACTTGAGCGTGAGTTGTGAATCTTTTATCCTCTTTCAGTTGTTAGCAGTAGTTTGAGAACTTTTGTTATAATAATGAAGGTTACGGGGACGTAACCATGTTTAAGGAGGGTAGGATTGTAAAATCTTTATACTTTCATGTGTGGTTTCTCAGTTTGGCTATATTGGTTATGCGTTGTGTGGGTTATGTTGGAGTGTTACATGATGTGTTTCTGTTATGGTTAAACTTCGGGGACGAAGTTTATTTTAAGGAGGGTGGAATGTAATACTGCGTTTAATATTCAACTTGGTGGGTGCCTTACATACTTTTGTATATGCGTTTCATAATTCGTTTGCGTTGGTTGGTAGAGAGGGTAAACTTCGGGACGAAGTTTCTTTTAAGGAGGGTATTTGTAATACCCCGTATTTTATATAATCGATTAAACGGATATTATTATATATTAGTATTATACATTTTATATTGGTTGCATCGTAATATCGTGAATGTTATTAAGTCGGGTTTATATCGTATATGTTGAGTCGGACTACATCACATTTTGTCTTTTGGGTCAAGAATTACCCATCTACATTTACCCAACGACCATACCCGTTTAACCCATTTGCCCTACCCGGAACATGTAACCACCATTTACCCTAAACCTAATCTATGAGCCGCTCTCCCTCTCCCCTCTTTTCATTTTATCATTCATAAAACCATTTCTAAACCTAGAGAAAGGGAGAGGAAGAAGAATTGTCGAGCCTTTCATTTGATTGAAGATTTCTCATCGATTCCAACCTAATTCGATTTCCCTGTTTGTAAGTCAATTTCATTCCATTGTTTATACTGTTTTAAACTATTCGTCTTCAAAAAGTTTGAAAAGAGAGTCCTGTTTATTTGATGTCTAGTTTATGCATATAAAATCTCGTAGTCAAATTCTTTATGGTTTGTCCTAGGTGATTTATTTATGAACATGTCGCTGAAAAGTCCGCGAATCTGATTTGGTTGTGGAAAATGATTTGAAACCCTAATTTTTATGTCGATTCAGTTATGAGGCTTCTTCATACATCATCTTTGTATAGTCTAGATGATAATAGGATTTGGAATTACTGCAAAATAATGTTTTAAACTCGTTTTATGAATCAATACTTTTTATGCGACGGTTTCTGTCAGTTTTTGGAAATCAGTCTGAAAACTCTTGATAAGTTTGGAATTTGAGAAAAACAGGTTGATATAATTTGTAGCTAAGACTCATGGGGTTCCAATCCAATTGGCCTTGTATAAATTTGATTTTTCTGGAATTAGTTATGTATTTTATTCCGAGTCTGTCATGTGCTGGAAAATGAGGAAAAATCGTGTTTGTTCTTTAAGTTGATATTCCTATTAAGTTATGATGAGTCTAGGTTATGTGCATGATTATTTGATTGAGTAGGTGGTAATTATACATAATTATGTTATGTAGGTGATGGATATGTGAAGGATCATAATTGATTGCTTGTGTCTTTGGGATTGCGAAAAGGTAGGGAAATACACTTGACTTATTATCGTTGTTGTTGAATTGTGTTGACTTGTTTGTGTTTCATGTGACCAAAGCGTGAACGTTGACTTGATTCGTGGTTGTTGATTCATGTTATGATTCATATCCTGGAATGTGCTTGACTGAATTGATCGTATTGAGTATATTATCACAACATTCTAAGAACCGGCATGATTCTATGATTTACCGGTTCAATGATATACATATTGTGTTGCATTAATTTCTTGAGCATTCATATGCATTGGAGATGGAGGATGTTGTGGTGACGTGGTGTGGTGATGATGCTGTTGTGATAAGGCCCAGCGGGTTCTCGCAGACTTGCCCTGGTGTCCTCGGTGCGAGAAATGGGCGAGATCGGCTACGGTCCATATATAGTCTACCGGGGATCGGTATGGCTGGGCGTTCCGGGTTATCAGATATGAGTTGAGATGGAGGTGGAGGTGACGGAGGAGCATGCATATCATATTTTGTTGTTTCATTGTATTCCCTACTCAACCTCGTGGTTGACCCTGTGTATTCGTGAACACCTGTGACGATCCAAATATTGGGAGCGAGACTTGACGGGTTTATGAGATAGGATGGGAGCTTGATGGGCGTGAGACACTGGATCAGAAGACTTAGTAGCTAGATCATCATTTAGAAGACTTTCACTTTTATTTATGTTAGTTCTTTGTAATTTGATGCAAATGAGGTTTTGTAAAAAAGTTAAGTTAAAGAAATTATGTAATTTGCCTTGGAGTTTAATTTGTTATTCACTACCTCGGGAAACCGAGATGGTAACAGTCCGGTTTATTAGGGAATGTCTTGCTAGAGGCTCCTTTATAAATCGGGGTGTTACACCGACCACCACCAACAAAACCGACCAACACCACACTAGATGGTCCTTCATTCTTTTGCGCACCAGCACAACCAATTGTCCCACCGAAGACCCCAAACCCACAACCTCCCCATGGCCACAATGGTCCATCACAACTTACCCCAATGACCACATCGACGACGCTCCAATGACAACCAACGCCATACAACCACAAAAACACCACTCATAGGCACCTCCTAACAGCGACATTCCCAACCGTTCAAGATCGATTCTCCGCCACAACTGCCGGCACCTTCTCTAGATTTTTTAATTCTTTTAAGACTTTATGATCTGAATCATCAATTTAGCAAACAGAAACAGAATTCCATAAAATAATCGCAATAATTATGGCACGATAATGGTTGATAATGAGGTGTTGTCGGATCTGAGACGACGCTGTAGTGATGGAGTATGAGGCCTTCAAAAGAGGGAGAAAAGGGAAAACGGAGGAACACTTAAACTCCGACGATCGTGCGCGGCCTGAGAATATGTCGGCGTCAGGATTGTCGGCGATGGTGCGATGGTGGTGCACAACGACGTTGGATGTGGCGGCTGATGAAGGTGGTGGGTGAGTGAGTGGGTTTGAAAGGAAGAGTGATGTTAGTAGCTCGTGTTTGTCAGTTGGTTTGCCTTTGATTTGGTTGATCTAAGGGCTGAGAAAGAGTTCGTACCGTTAGCATCCTAATTTAGTTCATACGAGATCCCGATTATATATATATATATATATATATATATATATATATATATATATATATATATATATATATATATATATATATATATATATATAGGGTCGAGATCCGGTGAGAACCACCCCTATAATGAGAACCATGAGAACCACATAACAACCCTTGGATCTAATAATACACACGCTGGGATTAACTCAACCAAACCCCAAATTTTTTCGCGCGTCCCTCCCAAACCCACCTAATCTCAGTCATTTTTAAATTTTTCTTTCTCTCTCATCATTCTTTCTCTCTCTTTCTCTCTCTTCAACTCATCTGTCGACTATTAAAACCTTCCGCCATCGCCTCTTCGATAATCAAACCTTAAATTTCTCTACAATCGAACGATAAATTCTTCGACAATCAACCTTTCGACGCTGCTTCAATCAATGACGCCTTTAAATTCGAGGTAAAATTTCGATCTTTATGATTATTTGTTGTGAAATTAGTTGATTTAGTCGATTAAATTAGATTGTTCGTGAAATTAGGGATTGATTAACCGATTAGAATTCTGAATTGAACAATTATGCTTCTGAATTTAGGATTTCGTCAATTAAATTGGGAAAACTGAGAATTTAGGGTTAGGGGATTTGAGAAATTTGTTGAAACCATGAAATTAGGGTTTGATTCGTCTCTTAAGTTTCTGGATTGATAAATCATGCTTCTGAATTTAGGGTTTCATGAATTAAATTGGGGAAACTGAGAAATTAGGGTTGGAGACCGTTTATGTGCATCAAAATCTTGTTTATGTGCATCCAAATTCCTGTTTATGTGCATCAAATTCCTGTTTAGGTGCATCAAAATGTGATTTTGTGAATCAAATTGGCTTAATTGAGAAATTAGGATTTCATGAATTCAATTGGGGAAACTGAGAAATTAGGGTTGGAGACCGTTTATGTGCATCAAAATCTTGTTTATGCGCATCCGAATTACTGTTTATATGCATCAAATTCCTGTTTAGGTGCATCAAAATGTGATTTTGTGAATCAAATTGGCTTAATTGAGAAATTAGGGTTGGAGAAATTGTGAAATTGCCTACATTTGTTAAAATCAGGGACTCAATTTCATGAATTATACTGTTGTATTGTTGCTTATTTAATTTTTGACATTTCTTGTTGCAGCAAAAATGACAAAGACAACACCTCAATACTATCACAAACTTCTTCAAATGTCATTACAAACGAAGGAGCGAATGTTGAAGCTAATGCATGTCAGCCTATATTAGAAATATCTGCAATAGCAGTTGAACATGATAATCCTGAAGTTGTGACTTTCGAATTTGTTGAAGGTACAATTCTATTCATCCTGGTAGTTGCTTGATGTTTTCAGCTTTTTTAAGGTACATTTCATATGCTTTTGTATCCCTCATCTTTCTTACTTTAATTGCACCACATATGCAGATATCATAGTAGAGGAGGCAGAGGACGAGGAGGCAGCAGAAGGTTCTTCAAGCAACACGAATCGGGTTTTTGACTGTCTCAACCATCTTAAGCCTGATATTGGTATGCTATTCGATAAGCTTGCACTAGATGTTGAGTTTTATGAAGCATATGCAAAAGAATGTGGGTTTGTGACTAGATTAAGCTCACAAAAGTCTAAAAATGGTGTCATTACGCATAAAAAAGTTGTGTGTAATAAAGCTAGAGTATGTGAAGCGAAAGGGAAAAATCACAGGAGGCAAAGGACTAGGATAGAATGTCCTTCTTGTATTAAATTTAAGCAAATTTTGGAGGAAGGTCCTGATATGGGTAAATACCAAATATATGATTTTCATGAAGGTCATAATCATATGCCACAAACTGTGGAATTTATCTGTATGCATCCCCTTAATTTTAAGGATTATAACGAAATTCATAATGATGAAACTAGTCATAAAATAAATTGCATAAATAAAATTGTAAAGGATTAAGAAATAACCTTCGGTCCTAGCAAAAACGGCCTAAGAACAATTTCAAAGTTGATATTCGTCTATCAGTTGCACCCAAGACGATATGAGAAATGCCCTTTGATTATGCTAGAATCGATCCAAAAATTAACTAATTAATTTTTAGGTTTTTGTGTTTTTCTTCTTATGAGATGGAGGCAAGAATGGGAAAAAAATTAGGTTAAGAAAAAAACCCTACTCTCCTCTTATTGTCACCGAAATTAGGGTGAAAGAGGGAGATAGTTTTTCTTCTAAATTCGGCCCATCCGACCGAAATTAATAAGGAGTAATATCTCCTTATTTTCGGTTTTGGCAAAAATGTATAAATGTGTTAAATATAAATTGTCATCTAGTGAGGATCGAACTCATGACCTCTTGGTCTGAGTACCCTCACTATTACCACTATGACACATTCATCTTGTTGATATTAAATATAACCGATTACATTTAATTACGAATTAACATATTAATTCGTCCAAGCTAACATTACATACATTTAATTAAATATAACTTATTATATTCAATTTACGAATTGTGATTAATTCGTCTCAACTAATATTATTTAATCTTCATTAAATAATTGTCTCATCAACACATTGACTAACTGTTTAGTCATATAAGGCATCAATGTGATTACATTTCCATAACCACATCTCTCAAACACATCCTATAGGTGTGACCTTTAGGGACCAGTTGATCACCGCCATCTGTATGATAATAACGTCAAACTTTCTAGCAAGCCAACCGTTATTAGGTAATCGTTAATCAACTGATTAAAATACGAAGTATACCCTTGTGAACCTGTAAGAGATTTACAAATGTTATCACACTAATTTGTGGAGGACACAAGCTCCAACAAACTCCCACTTGTCCTCACAAGTGTATGTACGATAACCGATTCTCATATCCTAAAATTTCTCCCACTTAATGTAAAACAATTTGCAAAATCTGTATTCGCAAAGGTCGTATTTTACAAGCGATCATCATCAAGAGTGGTTTCCCTGACTAGAGAGTAACTTAACTGAGTTTCTGAAGATGATAAACCGATGTGTTTGGAGCGAAGATGTGAAGCCGCCTGAATTTGAGGAAAGGTGGACAACAGTAGTTGAATCTCATGGGTTGTCGGATAACGAGTAGCTTAAGGAGAAGTACAACATTAGAAATATGTGGGTTCCAGCTTACTTTCGTGATCTGTTTTTAGGAGGTTTGATGAGAACGACCTCCAGGTCAGAGTCAGAAAACCACTTTTTCAGCAACTTCACTAATCCTAATTTAACCCTAGTTGAGTTTTGGATGAGATTTGAGAGTGCAATGGATGATCAAAGATGGACTCATTTGAAACTCGTTGCTCAATCAAAAAAACTCATTCCACCAGTTGTCGACTCCATTAGGCTTAGAAAAGCATGCATCAGAAATCTACACTCCATCAATTTTCGGCGAGTTTCAAAAGGAAGTCGAAGCAGCTTGCTATTCATGTGGTGTTGGGGTTAAAGAAAAAGATAAATCCTATCCAATTCTATACACAGATATCATAGATCAACTTCGAAACAAAACGTATAAGGTTGGTTTTAAGAAGGATGATGTTTCAGTGGTATGCGCTTGCAAGAAGTTTGAAAGACATGGAATACTCTGTCGACATGCTCAGTGTGTCTTTAAAGATCAGGGAATTCAGAAAGTTCCAAGTGACTACCTGCTTAGTCGGTGGAGCAAACTAGAAACCTGCCAGCCAGTCGTCGGCCCTAATGGCCAATTGCTTGCTGATTGTACATCAATGGATGTACAGAAAAACAAAGTTGACGAGTTATGGTCAGAATTGTTTACTTGTGTGCCACTTGTTGAACAGAGTCCTGGGCATTGTGATGAGTTGCTTGGGATTTTGCGTGAGTTCAAGGAAAGGGTAAAAATTACCCCTGATGAAAGTAGAAATACTGGTATTGCAAAGGTAAAGGACAAGAATGCTGAAATTGGGATGCTTTTAGGAACAAACATTCCTAGTGAGATTAAGGTTTTGCCTCCAAGGCAGTGCAAAAACAAAGGCTCGGGAAAAAGGCTGATCTCACAAAGAGAACGGGCTAGGGAAGTGAACAAGAAAGCGCTAAGAAAATGCAGGTCTTGTGGGGAGATGGCGAACCACGACAGTAGGAATTGTGACCGAAGGACAACCGACAATGAGTAGAGTAATTTTTTATTTTACCTTATTGAAAAATTCGGGATTTTATTGTATTTGATAGATATTGGACATTTGCCTTATTGAATAATTCGGGACGTTTTATTTTATTTGATAGATGTTGGACTTTTTTTCTTAAAACGAATGAATGCAACACTTATAGAATGTAAAACCTGAGTGTTCCGGTCACCATTATTTCGTGCACATACAACGGTATTTCATGCACATACAAATGTATTTCATGCACAAAGAACGTTATTTCATGCACACATTATGCGAGTATCAAGAAACCTTACGGCGATTAATTTATTCACTGTTTTACCAGATTTGGTAATCCAAAATGAGAATATCCAAACACTAAAATGTGATCAATTGAAATGAATCTTCCTGTACGACAAGTCTTTAAAATTCAAAGTGACGATCCGAGCGAAAATATTAAGAAATCGGAGAAATGTACATGGTTTAATTATGCAAATCATGGTTATTTCATGCACGTATAACGTTTTCTAACGCAAGATTAAGAGAAGTATTAAGAAACCGGAGAAATGTGATCTACCCCTACATCCTTCTTTGCTACCACATCCCCAACCGTCAAAGTTAATAATAAAATTCCAAAATCTAAATTAAAATGCAACATTTTAAAAGTTCACTTGAGATTACTTTAAGATTTGACCTTGGACAGATGAGTTACATATTTCATGCATGCACACTGTTATTTCATGCATGTGGAACAGTTTTTAATGCATTTACGATGTTTTCAGATTTCATTACAGCCATTTCGTTATCCAATTTTGAAAATTGTCTCTCGTTTTCGTTGCCTCGTGACATGTTCGTTTTCCAATTTCGAAAATTGTCTCGTTTTTGTTGCCTCGTGACATGTTCGTTATCCAATTTTGAAAATTGTCTCTCGTTTTCGTTGCCTCGTGACATGTTCGTTATCCAATTTTGAAAATTGTCTCTCGTTTTCGTTGCCTCGTGACATGTTCGTTATCCAATTTTGAAAATTGTTTCTCGTTTTCGTTGCCTCGTGACATGTTTCTAGAATTAGTCCAGAAACATGACTTCATGTCTTACACGCCTTACATATTCAAAAATCTAATATGTACTCTCAAGACTTAGTGTACTACATATTCCAGAATAAACTACACAAGAATCTAATATTCCAGGGTCTACTCCCTTTGTAGATCCTTCGACTCAAGGAATCAGATCAAAAAATGGCAGTGTTTCGAATTTTGGATTAGGTCATCTGCCACTCCCTTTGCACATTCCTCGACTCAAGTGTTTAGAAAATATCACCTAGTGATAATCCCACAAAAAAACGGGGGGGGAATACTGTTACGTAAAAGTCACTCCGAGACAGAATCTAATGAAAAGAAGATTAAAATTAGGCAAAATTTAAATTAGGCATTCAAGGTTCTTTATATTTACCTTTCTCTTGTTTCACTTCCATTGATGAGACGTGCAATCATACTCGTACCATATTCATTCAAATCCTACATAAAAGTTTTATTTGACAACAAATATTGAAATGCTTGAAATAAAATATACTGAATAATGTTTACAAAAGTTTGTTGAAAAATTTATACCTCGTAAGAACGCTCATCACTCCATGATGCTTGATCACACAAATTTTCTCGCCACTTTAACAAATAAACTCCACAAGAATACCCATTCTTTTGTTGAGGCACTTGCACAACCTCCCACTGAAAAGTCTTGATCTCCAACAACCTTGTGTATCTTGGAGAGTCTCTTGCGATGATCTCCAAAGCAGGCAGGAGCTATACAAAAACAAGACAGTGAGTGATTGTGATTGTGGTATAAGGCTATTTAATGCACATGCAAGGGTATGTCATGCACATACAAGGGTATTTCATGCACATAAAGATCACCTGTGATATTTTCATTCGACAATGCATTTTGGGCGATCAAAAAATGTTGAGCGACCTTAGGATATAATAAGTGAGGGGTAACATGTTTTTGTGCAAAAACTAATAAATCATACCTGTTCAACTAAAAATTTTTGCCTGACTTCACGGCGCCTGAGCAGGTTGGAGTCGAGTATGAAGTTCATCCTTTTCCCAAAGTCAACAACGCATCCAAACCAATGTGATCTCTCCACACAATAAGGAAACAAAGCCTGAAATATTACAAACTAGTCAAGTAGGATTTATCAACTTCAAATGAATAAAAATGAATTGGAAAAAAATTGCATGGAAAAAAAAAGTAAGAGAATATTTATTTACCAGTTGGGTTGTGTTTAAATTGAGGGGCAAGTAGTCAAGTAGGACGTATTGACTTCGAAACCCCTTTTTACCGACAACGCCCTGAAATTTGAGAACATTTGTCAAAATTCTTTGTCATTTCAAAAACCAAAAACAAGCATTTGACACAATAAGGAATATGAATACCTTTATGATTGTCGGAAAATACACAACAATTGGGTTTTCGATTGTAGTACGAATACCAACAGCATCAATAACCATATCCATTACCCAATTTCCTGGCAGCAAGGTCTACAGCGCGTCTTGGGTAACTTGCAACAAATCGGTTTCTACAACGACCTCACTAATGATGCACATGTTGCAATTAGATTAGAAAAGACGAAACAACAGAGAGTGGACAAAAACTGATGTTTTTAAAAAGCTGTATGGTCAGTTAGAACTTACTCCTTGCTCTTCCCATTATTCCGAATATAATTGATCAAGTGTGCATCTGTATATGATAAATCATCATGTGGCGCTTGATTACTGAGAAAAGGGGAAAATAAAAGCTCCTTTATTAACATGGAAAAACGGAAAAACGGAAAACAAAGCTACTTAAGATTTCGCATTACCGAATCTGAACGCCATTCTTGTAAGCCTTTGCTGCAGCCGTCACTTGAAGTTTGTAAGAGTTGTATTGCCAAGTTAGAATTTCATTGCAAACCCTCACAACATAACGTTTAACATCAACTCTCTGAACAATAACAACAAAAGAAATCAACATCAGTGACTTCAAATTTAATGCATATACAAGGTAAAGTTGAATTAAATAATACAGACTTACTCCCTTTACGACCCACCTTTGAACCTAAGCGTCCCTTAGCCCCGTTGTACATCTCCATATGACGCATGAGGTAGATTCCAGTATCATGCTTGACATCAACGACAACGTGCGGAATATACAACTTAGGAATCAAAAGCCACGAAGACACCAAGTTTGGAATCTTACTTGAAAGCGTACTCAACAAGTTCTTCTGATAAAGGTAAAACAATGACAATTAAATAATCTCTCACAAAAATTAGACGAAAATCAGGCACTTTATTGCAAAAAGATCTGAAGATATACCACAGGTCTGACATGGCGAGAATAGTCAGTTGACGGAGGCATCAAGTGCATCACTTCTAACAGCTTCTTGCTAACATGGTAACAGAAGACAAATGGCAAGGGTGTAACAATAGGAATGAAAACCTGTACGACATTGAAAACAAAGACAATAATGAAAAGAAAGACACTTAGTTGAGAACTGCCATGGAAATGTGAAAATCTTGAAGGACTTACCAACTCCACGTCTGTTAATTTGACATCCAATGAGTCAATCTGTTCATTAAATTAGGTGACCCGTATTAGAGAATAAAAACTTGTAATAATTGGACACTTATTTGATGCATGTTCAGTGTTGTTTAATGCACCTAGATTGATATTTTGTGCATCTACAAAATTATTTCATGCATTCGAAAGTCTAATGCAGCCCAAGGTTGAGAACAACCATGGAACACTTACGTCAGTTGTCTCTGTGATAAATAGACGGCAAGGGCATTTACGATTTCTGAATTTGTTGCCTCATTGAAATAATCACACCACACAGAAATGACATCTGTATGAACTCGACGATCAAGAAGCAAACTCTTCATATGACTTCGTGTGAGAGTCTTGCGCGCACAGCTAAATAAAACCTCCCTATACAGTTATGATAACATGAAATTTAGTGTTATACAAAGAAAATGTAATACATATATGTCGAATAAGATTAAAATATAGGAGAGTGATACATACTCTTCATCTAAGTCCTCTGAAAATGCATAGTCTCCTACCAGTTTTTCCGATCGACTCAAGTCACGAACCATGTCCACGTTTCTGATAACGTAAGGTGACCGGTAAAAATTCGCTACCTCAACACACCTCTTAGGGAGCACCCTTCTACCAGCCACCTGCCTCTCAATGGCATAATCTGAAGGGGCAGTTGGAGAAGAGGGCTCAATTGGCGATTCATCCAACGATACTTGAGAGGAGATAACTACAGGCGATGGTTGGGATGGTTGGGATGAGATCAGAATTGGCGATATTGGCGATAATGGACGAACTACTGGAACAGACGTCGTAGTTGTTGTGCTTGAATGAGGAAAACTTGAAGCAGCCTGCAACCTGGACTCAAGGAACTCTTGAGAGTTATATGGTGTATCATCACCACTAAAAAGGCTGAAAGACGGTCCTTCCAGAAGCGCCTTATCCCTCTCTTCCTTTTCCTTTTTTTCGTTCCACAAATTTTCATGATGTGAATCAAACACCTTGCCAACATGAGTGTATGCATTATTAAGGATCCCTTCTAATTCAGCCATGACAGTGGGATTGTCTAGAAACGCATCATCTGCACAACTCATGTCAACCTCCTCCACTTTACCCTCATCCTTCTTCAACTACTTCTCCACTGCCACCTCCTCCTTTCTCTCCTTCAATTCATTCTCATCTTTCTCATTGTCCTTTTCCACTTCATCCTCCTCCATCTTCTCCATGGTAGCACCCTCCCTTTCACAATCAGCACCTTCCCTTTCACCTTCTTTCTCGTACTCTCTTTGTGAAAGGGAAAATCCTTCAAATAAACAATATGCCAACTTTGACATTTGCGTGACAGCCGGGAAAGCGGGAGCCTTACACTTAGCATTTCTAACTGCTTTGGTAAAGTCACCATAAATGTCTGCAAGTCGAATGGCTGTGCTTGCCAAAACCTTGATGGATTCTTTCCTCTCATCAACCGGTTCAGCTTCAAGTTTAGGTTCAGGTTGAGGTTCAGGTTGAGGTTGAGGTTCAGGTTCAGGTAAACGTACAGGTACAGGTTCACGTTCATGTTGAGGTGCAACATAAGAAAATATGGGTTCAACAGAGCCCTTGCCAAAGCCACCCTTTTCTGTTTCTCCAACTTAACCCTTTCTATAATTTTCTCATCCGTCCAATTTGCTAATAAGGGAAATGATCGACGCACCGTTATCGTCATGAAAACACATCTATCCAAGTAGATAATCTGGAAAATCAGAATCGGTCCCTTAAAATAAGTTTTAGGGGAATTAGCTATAGCCGCCTTCCACGACATGACGTTGTTGATCATATGGGACCGTGCAAATTTGTACCAATTCATGTTAGGGACATCGGCGAGATTTGAAAGGGAGCTTAATATCCGAGGGCTAGGATGATCACCTACTACCCCCATTAAGAGAACATTGACGATATAGATGAGGAAATTCCTCTTGAAATCGTCTCCACCATCCCGTTGCTCCATCATCTTATCTAAGAGAACCTTTTTCGTAATATCTGAGGTGGTAAACTGAGCCTTATACCTCTTGACAGCCTCTGTGTACTCCTTTTTCTTACAGAACATTCCAGCTGCAACAATGTCAATCGGTCCCATAGGAAGTCCAGTTGCAACGTGGACATCCTCATCAGAGATAATAAGATCGCGGTTCATCAATGAACAATTGAACGGATTAAATGTCTCGACAATCCATCTGGCCAAATGGCCATTGATTTCTTCTGACTTAAGTTGTAACAACCCTCCGAACCCCATACTGTGTATGGCTTCAATTTGCTTTTCGGATGGCCCCAACTTGATGAAATTAGTGATCAAGGAGGGACTCATCCGAGTGAGGAGAGGCTTATACTTGTCAGAACGCTTTCTTCTTTTTATAGTTTGCGTTGGCTCTTTGCTTGTTGCTGCTGCCTTCCTCTTGTTCTTGTTAGGAGGCAACTCTGGTGCGACTTCCTCGTGAACTTTGGCTTTAACACGCGGACTCGTTCTCGCGGTGAAATTTGTTCGCCTCTATTTGCTTTGTAGTGTTTAGTTTGAGAGAATTATCTATCAAAGTAGTCAGCATTAGTAAGGTAGCTTATTTCATGTATATACAAAATTGTTTAATGCACATAGATAGTTATTTGATGCATATACAAGGTTGGTCCATGAATTCATAAGACTATTGTACGCCAAACCAAACAGTGATTAGCTTCAGGAAGACAGCTTATTTCATGCATATACAAAGTTGTTTAATGCACATAAACAGTTATTTGTTGCATATAAAAGGTTAGTCCATTAAATCATAAGACTAGTGTACACAAAATCAAACACCGATTAGCTTCAGGAAGACAGCTTATTTCATGCATATACAAGCTTATTTCAGGAAAACAGGATTTTAAAAAGGGGCCCGGGTGTCCTAAAACGGGACGGGAAAGGGTTTAGGGTTGGATTAGGTGGACCACTACCGCGGGTCCGCCTAATCCAACCCTAAACCTTTTCCCATGCTATTGTCATTTGAACTGGAAAACCTAAAGACACCCTAGAAGGGGATGAGTGAACCCTTTTTTGGCGACGGGATTTTAAAAAGGGGCCAGGGTGTCCTAAAACGGGACGGGAAAGGGTTTAGGGTTGGATTAGGCGGACCCGCTACCACGGGTCCGCCTAATCCAACCCTAAACCCTTTCCCTTGCTATTGTCATTCGAACAGGAAAACCTAAAGACACCCAAGAAGGGGACGAGTGAACCCTTTTTTGGGGACGGGGTTTTAAAAAGGGGCCACGGTGTCCTAAAACGGGACGGGAAAGGGTTTAGGGTTGGATTAGGCGGACCGCTATCGCGGGTCCGCCTAATACAACCCTAAACCCTTTCCCTTGCTATTGTCATTCGAATAGGAAAACCTAAAGACACCCTAGAAGGGGACGAGTGAACCCTTTTTTGGGGACGGGATTTTATATAGGGGCCCGGGTGTCCTAAAACGGGACGGGACATGGTTTAGGGTTGGATTAGGCGGACCGCTGCCGCGGGTCCGCCTAATCCAACCCTAAACCCTTTCCCTTGCTATTGTCATTCGAACAGGAAAACCTAAAGACACCCTAGAAGGGGACGAGTGAACCCTTTTTTGGGGACGGGATTTTAAAAAGGGGCCCGGGTGTCCTAAAACGGGACGGGAAAGGGTTTAGGGTTGGATTAGGTGGACCGCTACCGCGGGTCCGCCTAATCCAACCCTAAACCCTTTCCGTTGCTATTGTCATTCGAACAAGAAAACCTAAGGACACCCCAGAAGGGGACAAGTGAACCCTTTTTGGGGGACGGGATTTTTAAAAGGGGCCCGGGTGTCCTAAAACGGGACGGGAAAGGGTTTAGGGTTGGATTAGGCGGACCGCTACCGCGGGTTCGCCTAATCCAACCCTAAACCCTTTCCCTTGCTATTGTCATTCGAACAAGAAGAAAACCACAAGGCATGGTTGGTTAATGCATATGGATTGCTTTTTGATGCATCTACAAGGCTACTTGATGCATTCATAAGGGTATTGCACCTTAAACCATCACCATTAATATTCGAACGAACGACATGTACTGGAAATCTTTAAAAGGGACAAGAAAAGGTAAACCCTCACCATTGTTGTTACCAGAAAGCATATCTGGTGTTACTTGCTCAGTAACCTTTGGTTGGATACGTGGACTCTGTCGACGTGGAGGAGGAATTTGTTCTGGCTTTGCAGTTGTAGTACTTGGGTTGGGAGGATTATCTGTCGAAGTAAGTAGGTTAAGAAGGCAGCTTATTTCATGCATATACAAGGGTATTTTAATGCACTGAGATTGTTTTTTGATGCATGTACAAGGCTGTTGCATAGATCCAGAAACTTCATGTAATTATAAAACAATGAAAGCTCGATGATTAACCAAATAAGGAAAAGAAACTTCTTTAATAAAACATATCATCCATACATGACAAAGTTTTACAACATCCAAAATGAAAAAACCCGACTACATAATTATACAAAGGTGGCTTAATACATGGAATTATACAAGAGTACCACAAAAGATTGATAATAAGGCAACTTTAACACCTGAACCGTTAAAGGCCTAAATACACAGACATCAAAATGCCAAAAACTGGTACAAACTTGAGCAGTTGAGTTATATATAGAGGAAAAAACCGAAAAAAGGTAAAGTTTCCCGAGGTTCTAACTCTGTTGAAATGGCAACTGCTATGTCACGTGCAGGAGATGGCGTGGCTAAAGCATGAAGCAACTAATTCACATGTGCGCGTTCAGCATCATCAAGAGCGTTAAGATGTTCTCTTTGAAAAGTATTTTTCTCTTGTTGATGATGCAGGAGCAATTTAGCTGCCAAATCTTCAGTCATAAAGCATTTGCATCTTTTATAAATTATTTTAGGACGCCTACGAACAATTCTTACACCATTGATATCATTGGTCCGTAGAGAAATGCCATATGCATGTTCAATGCGAGGTGCATTTGGGTGTATGAGGAAAAGCTGGGACCAATTCCTACAGACCAACGCCATATTTGCCTTATCTTCGTAACAATCTAGTTGGTTAAATATGTTAGTCACTAGATCTTGATTATTGAAAACATCATCAAGTTGGGCTTGATAACAGTTGTCGGTAAGCTGAACTTTGACTAAGGGAGCAAATGACAAACTCATAGCCTCTTTTTTTTCTCTTACGTAATTCACGGCAAAAAGTGCTTTATCTTCTACAACAATATTGACTACCCACCCCTTGCACCAATTGACCATACTTTGCTATGTATAAGTAATTGACCAGTAAGAGAATGACCTACAAGCATCACAAATTGAACTCTCGAATGAAAAAACTAGAAATAGGAACTAGTAAGGAAAAGAGTACAAGCAGTCCGTCATTTGAAATATCACATTAAGCATGCGAGAAAAACACTAAGATAAATTCAGAAATATCACATTAAGCAAGCAATACAGTATTGCATCCAAGTTTAGAGAGAGCATTAAAATGTAGTCTATCATTATTTTGGGGTAAGGAAGGGATGAAACATAAAAATGACAATGCTATGCAGATTTTCTTACAACATACTTTGGTCAACAAAGATCATTTATAGTTGAATTTGTTGGGTTTGGTGGGAAATAATCTTTCACTGATCTAACTCCTTTTATTTGTGTAATTTTTTACCGGTGTGTTTGTCTTCCTTGCAATGATCTTTCGCCTCATATCTCGTGAATGTATTGACTGATGTTAACACAGGTGAAAATAGAAATTTCGGCCAATGCACAACCGAGAGCATTTAGATTTTGGAAAATATGCAGATTTTCCGAGTCAAGGGCCCTCTACTAATTAAGCATTGACACCTTATCGACAATGAACCAACTGCTAATTTTAAAGTGACGCCTTGTTTGATGCGGACAGAACCTTATTTGATGCACATTGAACCCTATTTTATGCACCCTGGACCTTATTTCATGCAGGGACAGAGGACGGGTATCCTAAAACCTAAGCTTACAAGGCTAAAAATACCGAAAACAACAAGCAACTACTACTGATTGTTCTTTGAGATCCGAACAATATAGATCATTTAAAACCAAAAGACCCTCACAAATACGCAAATTCAATTATTAAAAAGTACTTGAACATGCAATCAGAATAAAAACTCACAAATCCGCAAATTCAATTATTAAAAATTACTTGAACATGCAATCAGAACAAAAATGCAGAACTCGCTAAACTATAAGCAACGTATAAACTCTGATTTTCTATGCAAATGTGTTCAATACATTAAAACTCTGAATTTCTATCCCGAATCTAAGAATTCATTATAGAATAACAATAAAAAGACCTTAATTAGGGAGAGTACTGCAAATTAGGGTTAATAGTTGAATATGAATTGATGAATATCGAAGGAAAAAATACATGCATGATAAAATTACAGTACAATCGCCATTATCCGAAGCATAGTACCTGAATTTGTAGGTATGAGATTGATAAATCTCGCGAAAATGCTGCTGATGAATGGATTGAACCGTAATATGAGAAGCAGATGATCGGATACGATGAAGGTAGGATAGAGATGAGCAGTGACGATGATTGGAGAAGACGATCAGAAATGGCGACGATCGAAAACGGGGATGATGAGGGTCGAAGAGAGAGAAGAAGATGAGTGAGAAAGGGAAAATTGGGAAATGAATGAGTTGAAGGGTTTGGGGAGTTGAGCGCGTCAAATTTTAATATTATTAGTATTATTAATTAGTAATGTTAATATTAGTAGTATTATTAGTGGTTCTCATCATCCTAGTGGTTCTCATATGATCCCGAATATATATATATATATATATATATATATATATAGGTGGGATCCGGTGAGTCCACCTAAATAATTGAGTCCATGAGTCCATAAAACAATATCACGCACTATACAAAACAAAATCACGAAATTTTTTTTTTCAAATTTTTTTTTTTCGAAATTTTGTTTTTTCAAATTTTTTTTTTCGAATTTTTTTTTTCCGAAAACTTTTTTTTTGGGTGTAAGTTGTGATATTATTTAGTATAACGTGTTATATTGTTTAGCCTAACGTGTGATATTGTATTACAAAACAATATCACGATTTTTTTTTTCGAATTTTTTTTTCAAAAACTTTTTTTTTCAGCTGTGATATTGTTCAGTATAACGTGTGATATTGTAAGCTGTGATATTGTGTAGCATAACGTGTGATATTATATTACAAAATAATATCACATTTTGTGTCTGTGTGTGTAGTATAAGCTGTGATATTGTTTAATATAACATGTGATATTGTATCATAGACTCACGGACTCAAAAAGATAGGGTGGTCTCATGTGATCCTAATTTTATAATTATATATATATATATATATATATATATATATATATATATATATATATATATATATATAGTATTAAGATCATATGAGTCCACCTTTTACATGTGAGTGCATAAGTCCCATTTAGAGCCAATGAATGGGGAAGATGGAGGGTTGAGATTGGAAGCAAAAAAAGGAGGATTAATGCCTAATTAAACACTCTCCCTCTCTACTTTACTAATCCACACTAATCAAATATTAATCTACTATATAACATTTATTTTTCCACCAACTTATCTCTCATTCACACAATTCATTTCTCTACCCCTCTCTAAAACCCAAATTAATTCAAAACCCAAACAATTCTCTCATCCTAAAAAAAACCAAATTAATTCATCACCCACACTAACTTGCACCACCACCTCCCGACGCACCACCACCCCACGCATCACCTACGCCCACCCACCACCACCCGCGTCTCACCTCCACTGCTGTCCGACCCCGACACCACCATAACCTATACAACCGCTTCCCTCAACAAACACCACCCACAACACCACCATGATACCCCACGACCGCCACCCACACCACCACTACTTTCTCCTGCCGCCACCGACACACAACCACCACACCATTCCCCTGCCACTACACCACCCACCAACCATTGCTTTCCTCTCCCCTTTCTTCTCCTCTTTTTGCGATTTCCAGATCTGCCATTTTTTTTAGTAGTGGGCTGGGTGCGTGGTGGTATTATTTTAGTTTTGGTTTTTTTTCTTTTTTTTTTCTCCCTCCTCTTCTTCCTTCACGTACAGTTTTTTTTTTTTTTTTAGTTTAGTGGGCTGGGTGGGTGGTGTTATTGTTTTGGGTTTTTTTCCTTCCTTTCACGTATAGGCTTTTTTTTTCGTGTGTTATATGTATATTATGTACATTTTTTCCGATAATAAATGTTTACTTTTTTTTTCAGATTTTGTTTATGTTTTTTTGTCT
Source organism: Silene latifolia (assembly GCF_048544455.1). Lineage (NCBI taxonomy): Eukaryota > Viridiplantae > Streptophyta > Magnoliopsida > Caryophyllales > Caryophyllaceae > Silene > Silene latifolia. The sequence goes on from NW_027413277.1 coordinate 104,583, forward strand.
TGTTACATGCATTTTTTTAAAATTTTCGAGTGTTAGTATGACATTAGGTATATGTTTTAAATTTTAGATATAAGTTTTTGAAAAGGAATTTGATTTTTTAAAATTTTAGATCTCACACAATATTATTTTTTTTTTCGAGTAAAAGTCGTGTTTGTGTTGTTGTGATAGTGGAGATTTGAGATTTTTTCTCTATTATTAAAGTTACACTTGTCTCCATTAAAATTACACTTTTATCTGTTAGAATTACATTTTTTTCATCTTAGAATTACACTTTTTTCTTCTAGAATTACAATTACTTTTTTTTTGCTACAATTACACTTTCTTTTGCTACAATTACACTATTTATGCTAGGATTACTCTTTTTTGCGGCTAGAATTAGTCTTTTTCTGCTAGAATTAGTCTTTTTCCTGCTAGAATTACTCTTTTTCCTGCTGAAATTACTCTTTTTTCTGTTAAAATTACTCTTTTTTTCTACTAGAATTACTCTTTTTTTTTATAGAATTACTCTTTTTTCAGCTAAAATTACACTTTTTCTGCTAGAATTTCACTATTTCAGCTGAAATTACACTTTTTCTTCTAGAATTACACTTACTTCTATTGGACTAATATTACACTCTTAATGGACACGGTTATATTCTCATTGGACAAATGTTACACTCTCAATGGACTAAAATTACATTCTCAGTGGATTGAAATTATACTTTTCTGGACTAAAATTACACTTTTCTGGACTAAAATTACACTTTCCTAGACTAAAATAACAATCTCATTGGACTGAAATTACACTTACCTGGACTAATGTTACACTTTCAATGGACTAAAATTACATTCTCAGTGGACTGGAATTACACTTTTCTGGACTAAAATTACACTTTTTGTCGTTAAAATAACACTCGTAAAATGCTAAAATTACAATAACTTGTGATAAAATTACAAAAATTCAAAATATTATTCGTCAAAAACTTGTAAAACACAAAATTCTCGTAAACATTCCTTAAAATTACATTTTTTGCTGTTACAATTACAGTCTTAAAATCCTAAAATATCGAAAACTTGTCTCGAAAAAAAAAACGAAAAAAACCGAAACAGGAAAAATTTTAACAAAATTTTCATAAACTTTGAAGTATAAGACAAAAGGTGGTGTTAATTGTATATGATAATGAATTAGTGAATGTATTACTAAAACTAGAGAGAGAAGTAAATTAATTAGTGTTAAGTGTGTTTCTTGCTTTCAATCTCAACCTTCCACCATGCATGATCCAAGAGTTGTGGAAAGGACTCATGGACTCAAAGCCATATGAAGGACTTAGGAGAACTTTGCTCTATACATACATACACACACACACACACACACACACACACACACACACACACACACACACACACACACACACACACACACACACACACACACACACACACACACACACACACACACATATATATATATATTAATTCCAGAAACCAAGGGATTTCAATGTAATTAAAGAAATCTATACAAATTAATTACACTATATAATTTTAAATCGATAGCACTGTGTGATGGACCTGATAAAGGGACCTCAATGTAAATATTATATAGTTTTAGTTAAAAGTATAATATAAAGATGCCTTGATGAAGAATATTTATGGAAATTATATTAAATTAAAGTAATTAAATTTAGAAAACACAAGAATTTAGTGATTTTCCTTAAAATTAACATGCCCCACTTATGGAATTAATTAGTATCATCATAAAATTATACATTAAATTAAATGTAGTAAAAGTAATAGTAGCGGCAACGAGATTAATAAAATTAACGGTATTAATGTGGGAGTAGTGACAATTATAATAATGATAGTGGGAGTATGAAGTAACTACGAATGTAGTGAAAGTAACAGTGGTAACAATGAGAAAAAGTATGAACAATTAAATAACCAATCGACTCAAAGAAATATTTTATTTATTTAAATATAGGCCGGATAAAATTAACAGGAATAATGAATTTAACAGAAAAAAATAGAGGAATTAGTAAAAGAAGCAATAGTAACCACGGGAGTAGTGAACGTAATTATATTAAGAAAGAATGTCGTGAACGTAATAATATTAATAGCGAGGTAGTGAACGTGTCTCATAATTTGAAAATAAATTTTACATTTCATCATAATTACAAGATATGCCGTAGAAAAATATATTACAAATAGTAAACGTGTAAGTTAGATAACTCCAACATAGTTTATTTCAGTGAAAATAAAATTTAACGGTAAATAGAGGTAGCCCGGGCGAAGCCGAGCACCAAACCTAGTGTGTGTGTGTATATATATATAGATGGGATCCGGTGAGAATGATCACTCGGTGAAAACGGTGAGAACGAGAAATATGATCAAACTTTTCACGCGAGTCCTGTTGCTCACAAGTCACAGCTAAACATCATTTCTCATTCTCCCCAATTAATCAATTATATCCCTCCTCACACCCTAACCACCCTTCAAACTCCCCATTACCGCCTACCACCCTGCCGTCGGCACCTACCACCTATCATCATCGCCGGTGACGATCGCCAACAACTCCGGCGATCCGTCGAGAAATTCCCTGCGCCACCCATTTCACGCAGCTGCCGGTGATCCGACTCCCGCCGACAGCCCACAATCACACCGGTAATACACAACAACATTGTGATACGACCACCCAGATTCCTCCATTGACGTTGCGGACAACGTCTTGGTCACCACTCTCTTCGGAGGCGATGAGACTTGATAATGAGTACTTGGAAAATAATTTATTGGTGCAACAGAAATTTGGGGAAGATGATAGCGAGATAAAAGGATTCAACAATGTCGATTTCCAAATTGAGAGGATAACAAGTTGTTTGTGGGTTGGACGCAGGTTCGGGTTGGGCATGAGGATACGATTGGTTGACTTGGTTCCGATTCCGAGTTAGAAAATGCTGGTGGTCGTGCCGTGTGTTGCTTGATTGCTAGTGTGACTGATGTTGAAGGAGATGACAGCCCGGATTGGTGATGAATGGTGTAGCGGGTTTCGGATTCAATTGCAGGTGACAGTTGGAACTCCGGCTCCGTACTCGAGAACCATGGAACTGGTAGCTTCGTCTGTCTTAGATTTGAGTCTACCATCATGTAGCAAAGTTAGATGCATCAGTGACGACGGCGTTAACATAGCTGACACCGGACAGCTTAGGGGTAGCCTCAAACACTGATCTGGGATTCTCCCTTGAAATAATAAAACTAGACTCCTTTTGGGTGCTTGATGGCAATTACTGAATTTGAAATATTTACAGTCTCAATTTGGCGTAAACTTGAGATGCAGTCACACTATCAATTTCATGGTTATTCACATATCCATAACTTGTTTAGATTTATCTTCATTTTCTGAAAATTTACAGCATTATTTAGAAATGCTATTCTTGGTGTGCGACATCAGTTGGAGGAAGCCGAGAAAGTAAAAAGGATTGGAGAAAAGAGAGCGACGATGATAGGTGGTAGGTGGCGTTAGTGGTGGGTTTTGTTTAGGGCCAGTGGTGGTGGTGCGGTGGTAGTTATGGTGGTGACTGGTGAACTGATTTAAAAGTGTATACATTATTATAAAGGGTATAACAAAGACGAGGGAAAAAGTGTATCTATACACTTTATTGGAAATTAGGCTTTAGAATTTGGGGAAAGTGTATCTAGCATGTGAAAAAGTGTGTATATATTGTTATAAAGTGTATTTAGAATTTATCTAAAAAAATGTATCTAGACTGTCAAAAGATGTATCCATGTTGTTAAGAGTGTGTATAGAATTCTGGTAAAAAGTATACCTACGATAGTCAAAAGTGTATCTGAGATTTTATATATAAAAAAAAAAACTGTATCTACATTATTAAAAAGTGTATATAGAATTGTGGTAAAAAAAAGTGTACCTACAATAGTCAAAAGTGTATCTGAGATTTGGGAGAAAAAAAGAAAAAAAAAAGTGTATCTACATTATTAAAAAGTGTATAAAAAGAATTCTGGTAAAAAGTGTACCTACGATAGTCAAAAGTGTATCTGAGATTTGGTAAGGAAAAAAAAGTGTAGCTTGTATATATTCTCATGTATATAGTGCGTTCTCACCGTTCTCACCGAGTGTTCGTTCTCACCGGATCCAAAATATATATATATATATATATATATATATATATATATATATATATATATATATATATATATATATATATATATATATATATATATATATATATATATATACATATGGTTATTTAATAGATATACTACAAACTATGAAGGGTCTTCTCAAAATACTCCAAACTTCATTTAATTTCAGAATAAAACAAACTATTTAACCCCTCTTCTCATAATAGACTTGGGTAACCTACTACCTAATAATCAGGTCATCTTTTAAAAAACCCTCATTAGTATCACCTTTTCCACCATTAACAACCAAACATCATCATAAACACCTTCTATGATTATCACCTTAAAAGTTGACGGAAGGTGGACTGGTCGGAGGCATTGATGAGGGTTACTGGGTATTGGGTATGAGATGGGGAAAATGAGGGTTACCAATTAATGGGTATGAGATTTATGAGATATGAAAGATAGATTTTATTATTGATTTGAATGATACTTATTTGAGATTATTGATTAATCTAAGGCGATAATTAATTAATGAAAATGAAAAAGATGGAAATTAATGGACAAAGGAGAAAGAAGGAAAGTTGTCATGAGGAGGAAGATGAATAATAATTACACAAAGAAGCAAAAGTGGGACCGTCAAGGAACTTAACCTGTTTCTTCTGGTCAAAAATTTGCAATTCTATTAGAAGATAATGGGTGTCATAGTTCGGTATAATGTGAGTTAAATTATAGTTTGGAATAATTTGAGAAGACCAGCAATAGTTTAGAGTATTGTCATTAAATAACCCACATATATATATATATATATATATATATATATATATATATATATATATATATATATATATATAGAGGAGGGATCTCGTGAGTTTGGTTCTTATGGTGAGTTGTGAGTTTGGAAAATCTCAGCCATTGGATCAAGGGAACCAACGACTGAGATTAAACAAAAAGTAAATAAAATAAAGTCTGCAAAACACGCTGTCCTTCTCCCAAGCACAAAAAAATTAACAATTGAAATCAAAATGAAACCAACACAACAAATTCATCCGTCTGAAATGATTAGATCGATTATATCAATATTGAAAAGTTGATTAGATCCATGAATGAAAAAGAATTTCTTTTACAGCTACTTTCGGAGATCCGACGCCTGCCATGCCGATGTCCCACCCAACATCACCGTCGTCATCAGCTACTTTCCGTTGGCTCGCTCCTTTCTCCATTACCACCGTCGTCCAACCATCTCCATCGGAGTAATTTCGACCGACAATGATGTTTTCTTAATCAAAATCGTTCGAGTAGGTCTTTTGTCTTAATATTTTTTGAAATATTGCTTAATATTCTGTAGTTTTGTGATCTGAGCTTCAGATTTTATAAGGAATCGTCGTCGAGCGGCCCGATGGCAGCGGATGAAGCGGCCGAGGGATGTTCGTGAGGTTAGGGTTGATGTTGATTAAGTTGTCGATGATGATTTGCTAGTGGTTTAATTGGTTTTTTGTGGTAATATTTCCAAGCTTTGTTTTAACCTCTGAAGTCGAGGAACTAGAAGTGGATTGCTTAGAAGAAATTATAACTCAATGTGACTGAGCAGGATTTTTGAAGTATATAACTGAATATGAATTTATGATATCCCATTCTACTCTAAGAAGCTTGGTTCAAACTTTGATGTCTATCTGAGACTTGCTGAAGTCGGTGATGATGACAAGGATACACTAACACAAAGAGTCGACTGAGCTCAGAATGGATCGATCATAGTATGAGTATGATAGGCTTATCGCGCACCTATGCAAAGATAAATTCCCTAAACACAAGTAAATGTAGTAATAGGGGTCGAACCACAAGGAAACGGGAATTACGTTGTGAATTGCTATGGGTAGATTTTTATCAAGGTCGATTTCGTTTTTGGTTTAGTTTGTTTGTTTGATGATTAATAAAAATTGTAATGTAAATTATATGATAAAAGAGAGTCTAAGGGGTTCGGGTCACACATGCAAGGGTAAATATACGATCATGATAAATTTGGTACTAATAACATTGTCAATTGCTTAGGCTTAGAGACACCCACCTTACGATATTAGTGTCAACCAAAGACCGGGTCCTAGAGAAACTCTCGTCCATGACTAGGTCGTCCTACTATACATGCTTAGTCTAATTCAATTCCGTGCCTCTCGACTTATAGAACGAATGAACAAACTTAATCAATTGAATAAGGCCTTAAACAAAGATTAAACGTTATGGCGCAAGCATGTCATAGAAGCAATTTGAACAATATTATTATTAACCTATTTTATCATGTTATGTACTTGATTTTGCATGGCTCCCCTAGCCCTTAGACTAGAAAATTTAGCTACTCATGTTAAGGTATAAATTGCAAACTAAATTATAAGAAATGTTAAACATGGTTATATGATTTATATAAATTAGATGATATAACATGTGGAAAGAACAATGCTAATGTAAAATGAAATGCTTGATTATAATAACTGTGTGGTAACTAAAATAATAATGTAAATTGCAAACTTGAAATTAGAAATACCTTATAAAGGAGAACTTGTATGGAAGAACAAATAACAAATAACCAAAAGCTTGAATATCAAATGCTTGAGAATATCTTGAAGTACAAAATGTTGAAAG
>NW_027413277.1:116329-125354 GCF_048544455.1 Silene latifolia
TTTTGGGCAAAAATTGACGATTAATGCATGTGTAAATCAAATAGAACGAAAATAATGAACTAATTTGTGTTTTCGACTTGAATTACTCCAGTTTTTGTGATGATTGAATTGAATAATGTTATTAAATTGAAGAAATTAGGAAAAAAAGAGATAGAATGAAGAAAATAGGATAGAAAAAAAGATGAAGAAAAATAAGAAAAAAGAGGGGAAGAATGAAGAAGCAGGGAAAAAGTAGGATGAGGGGAAGAGAGAGAAAAAAATGAGTGTGTGTATTTTTTTTGGGTCTAATCTCAGCCCTTGATCTTGTTAGATCCAATGGTATATAAATGCTGGGTAATTCACGAAAAGTGGCAAACTCACCGATCTTGCCTATATATATATATATATATATATATATATATATATATAGAATCAGGATCCCGTGCGAACTAAATTTGATTGCGAACCGTACGAAATTAATAATAGCCCTTCAGATTAATTCATTGACGGCCAACATTACACTCCCTTCTCCTCTATCCTCTAAAAAAAACCCAAACCCACGACACACGCTCTCACTAATCCTGTCTTCACTACTCTTTCTCATCACCGACGACGAATGTTGTCCGACGACCGCTCACCGACGACGACGATTAGACGTCGGTGGTGGATTCTCTACCTGACTATTTCGCAGAAACCACACCTTCGATCGTATCGTGTTTCGCTCAATTTCATCACATCACTTCTCCAATTTGATCGAATTTTCGAGATTCTTCGACATGTAAGTTTATAATTCGTACAAATTTTCATTGTTTTCATCAATTACTTCCATCATTTTCTTAGTTTCCCCTAATTAGAAGAAATCTAACCCTAATTCCATTCCTGCCTCATTCTCCCCAAAATGGCGTTAAAAACTTTGCATTCGTTGCATTTCATGCGTCTCTGCGGTTCTTCGTTAATTGATGTAAGGTTTTTCCAATATATTCATTATAATCTGCATAATCTTATTGATAGAGGTATATACCAATCGGGCGATCCGTGACACCAATCAGGAGCTTATCCACAAAATCGTTACAGGACATTTGGACATTGTTGATAGAGGTATGGGCTTTCTTCATTATAATCTGCATAATCTTGTGTCCATCATCTTTGTGTCTAATAATCGTATGTTGTGTGTTTTCAGGAGTAGTTGAGGAACAACTTGTGTTGTTTCAAGAAATTGCTTCTAAAAGAGCGAAATGCCCAAAAAAATCCTGGTTCGGCAGAATTACGGTTCACCTGCAGCTCCACCAGTTCCATTTCGCGATTATTCACATCCCATAATCTTGTTGATGTAAGCTCTGATTGGTACACATTTGTTCTTCTCCATTTCTCCTGTTTCTTTGTTGTTTTCAATCAATTTTTGGCACTTTTTTGTTTGACTAATTTAGTTATATTTGTGTGTAACTTGTGAATAATTGGAGTGTGCTTTGATTTTTCTGTTTTCTAATCGATTTATATGCGTTGATTAGACAGTACAAAATATCGTCATTACCATTTTAAGAATAATGTTAGTTACTTGTTGGGGGAGCGGCGACGGGACGGAGTTATTGCATACTGAATTATTAGTAATCCCATATAATTCAGTTTAACAATAGTTTTTATTATGTGAAAGTTATTGTACCGGAAAATTCCAACTCGGCATCGTTAACTGGCTTATATTTTCAAATAGTAGTATCAGTTTTATTTTCGTGTACCATCTTTGGATAGAAGATGGAACACGAAGATGAGATAGAGAATGGGAGTGAATGCATGAAACATAGAATTAAAAGAACAAATATTTAACCAAGTGGTGTTAGTCTAGTGGTAGTCGGGTTAAACCTTGAAGCTTACAGAAATGCAGGAGTTGAGAGGTCCCGAGTTCGACTACTAGCTGGGCGATGATCACTTGGCCACTGCAGCCCCCGAAAGGGGGAGGGGGGTGGCTTACATTGCCCATGTGGTGGTGCGGGAATGCATGGGTCCGGGGGGACTCAACCCCCTCGTCATCAAAAAAGTAACCAAGTGGTGTTAGTCCAGTGGTAGCCGGGTTAAACCTTGAAACTTGCAGAAGTGCAGGAGTTGAGAGGCCCCAGGTTCGACTACCAGTTGGGGCGTTGATCACTTGGCCACTGCAACCCTCGAATGGGGTGACTTACATGGTCCATGTGGTGGTGCGGTAATGCATGGACCAGGGGGGGATTCAACCCCCTCGTCATCAAAAAAAAATAATAAATATGAGATTTTGAAGGTTTGGCCGAAAGCGTTGATTTCGGGTGCAGAAAATCCATTAGCTTAGACCAATTCATATGAGATTATGCGCGTGAGGATAATCCATTCGTTTATTACAAGCGCTCTAAACCAAATACGTAATGAATTTCGTTACTTTTCTAGGCTTTGGACCTGGACAAGGTCAGCTACTTCTTGTTACTGAAATCTTTAGGGAGGAGCAAGTGTGCCTACTACCATGTTCTAGGCCTTTTTAAGTTTAGAGCTTGCTATTAGGTTCCAAGTTCTGGCCGGTCATATTTGGTTCGGGTTTGTGAAGTTTATATCGTATTTGGGATTAGTAGGGTTGTTTTATCGAGGCGATTTGGTTGAGTCATTATTGGCTCGCATTATTAACGAGTAATTTATTGGCTGAATTGGATTATGAGTAGATTTTTTAGCCATATTGAATAGCTAACAATAAATATCATATAATGAATCAAACTTTGTTTATGAGGAATTTAAGGGGTTGAGTTTAGTTGAGTTGAGTTGGAGTTTGAGTTGAGAATGAATTAAGTAATAAATTATAGAAAGAAAAGAAGTTGGTTGTTTTCTGACTGCTCAACATCAATACAGGTCGCTCACTACTTTATTTATTTTTTCTCATACTTTTTGTTTTCATCTCCGATTTTTCATCATTACTTTTTTATCAATCAATCCATGATTATTAATCTATTGTGGAAACTAATACCACCCTACCTAGCTTTCCTTTTCCTAGTAGAATTAAAATTATACTCCCTCCATCCCCGTCAATTGTGTAGAAACCTGCTAGGTTACATCGTCTATAATGTTCGTTTCTTAGTTTACATGGTATTTTGGAAAGTTCAAAAGTTTTATAGCCTTCTTCCGTTATTCTAGATGGTGAATAAAGTTCAGTGGTTGATATCTATGTCATTGATGGTAGCATGGTCCTTGTCTCATTCTTCCCTGTCAACCAACCTAATTTTGTTCTTATGAATACTCGGTGGCTGAGAATCACTACACTACCTGAAATGTTTACTAACTACGCTTCTGAATGTATTGTATTGGACATGTCAGGTACTCAGGTTAGTTTGCATCATTTGACGGGCAATATAACTGAGAGTAAGGCATGACGTATTTCTATGATATATGCTTTTAAAGAGGTCGTCAAAGAGACTATCGCCAATTTGCAGGCTTCATATCCGCCTTATCAGACTGAACTACGATGACTACCATATATTCAATCAAAGTTAAATGAGTTCATATCCAATTAAAACAATGAGAAAAAAATCCAATCACAACTTTTTCGGTAGTAAATACGTTTTAGGCATTAGGTACATTTTTAAGGGTCGTATGTTCATACTAAATGTATAGTAGGTACGTTTCTATTTTTTTTTTTTGTGTCACATGTGAATTTGTGATTTGATTTTTGCTCTTTGTAAGCTCGATCGGGGTGTTAGTCTGACTAATAATAATACTGTAATTGGCAATCCAGAAGAAGTAGAAATCATGGTGATTGCCATTAGTAGGCGATCTAGTGAGTGGTGGTGGTGGTGGTACTGGTCAGGATGATGGACATTAGGACGGTCAATTGTGAAGAGTGGATAGACATATTATTACTCTAGGCACAAAAATTAAAAGGCCAGATACACATGCTATCACTAGTAGATACACAAACCAATATGTGTATTTGGTAGTAATAGCAAGTGTATCTGGTAGCAATACCATGTGTATCTGGGGTAGACATACCAAGTGATAGGTTAATGGTTTGGTCCTGGAATATCCTTACATACATGTGATGGGTTGGTGATCCAATTCCCTTCTTTTGGGGTTTAACCTCCCCCTTTTAGGGCTTAGTTTATGGGTTGGATTAGGCGGCTTCGTGGTAGATACATACCTCGAGCTACCTAGATAGATACACCTCTTTTAGTAGCTAGATACATACCTCTAGTTGTTTAGATACACTCGAATTAGTTGCTAGATACATACCTCTTTCTAGGTAGACACTCTCCTTAAAGGTGCTAGATACTTACCTCTAGCATGCTAGATACACTACTTCAATTTGCTGGATACATTTAATATAACTTTTTGGATATGTTAAATATATTTGGACCGCTTGAGTTCGATCGTTGAACATATCAAGTATGGAGTCATCTTTGAATATGAGTCATATTTTGTTGGGTACTCTCCTAACTTTGGTAGGAAATTAGGAAATTTTTTAAATTAATTAGAGCATTAAATTAAAAGGACGTTAAGGAGCTCATTTTTTCAAAATAAACTATATTCGAGCCTCTGATATGACTATTTTTATAGACTTGGAAACCACAAACACTATTCTTGCATCTAGAAATTACCAGAGTCAAACTTCTTTCCAACCTTAAGGAAGCGAAATCCCTTTTCATGTTTGCTACTTCATTTTAGCAATCATATAAAATGATGCTGATATGGTTTCATTGTGACTATTTGTGATCTTGTGTCTAAATGTTGATAGCATGTTCCTTTTTCGTATGTGTCATTATAGCTTTGTTTTATTTCTTTTTTCTGACGGAATTGGATGTAGAAGTTGAGTTAGAGATGAAATTTTTTTAATGATCTTATGTTGTTTTTTTCATTTCTTTTGCCAGGCTAGCTTATGTCGGTTTCATGTCAACATGTGGCAGCTCTGAGTTCGTATGATTTGTATCGTAACTGAGTTCGCAAAGGTTGTGGTGTGCGGTGTCAATTGGCGGTTGCAGAGGTGCGAGGCAGTAGCAAGTATTGGTGTTCCAAGAAATTTTAATGTATCTAATTTGTTGTTTTCAATACCTAAGAAGCAAAATTCATCAGGTTAAAGTTGGCCAATTTCACACCTTCAATAATGCCTCACAAACCTCGGTTTTACGCATTTTATTGGCAGCTTATGCGATCGTGAACACTAATTGCTTAGCATTGACTGAGTATGTTACAACTCTCATTTTAGGATAACATAAATTGTACAAGGAAAAACAGGTGGTGTTATATCGTTTTCCGGCCTTATTTATTTTTGCACTGGGTTTGTGTAATCTATTAGAAATTTTGGATCTCAATTTTAATTCTATATAGATAGGTGATCAAATTGCCTCAAAAGTAATTAAGGAAGTGATATAAAAAGGGTGCTGGTTGTTTTATCATCTTCACCAGCTTTCTATCTTGCCATCTTTAGGAGCCCTCGAGAGTGTTAAGAAACTTGGACAAATGTCATTGTGATGTTTTTACTATCGGTTTCCTTTACACAATAATGTACCATTCCGAGTGTGGAATAAAGGAAACTTGTATCCTTGAAATCCTTAAACCCTTTCCCGTCATATTTTAGCATAAATACACTCTTTTAAGTTACTAGATACACACCTTTAACTTGTTAGATGCACTCTTTTAAATTACTAGATACATGCCTTTAACTTGCTAGATACACTCTTATGTTACTAGATACAAATGTTTAACTTGTATTACCTTTAACTTGTAGATACACTCTAATATGACTAAATCGAGATAGTGGTGAAGCCGATGTGCGTAGATGTACAGACGGCGGTATGACTATGCAGTGGTGAGAGAGCGAAGAAAGTGATGTGGGTGGTCAGTCGTTAATGGTGAAAATGAGGGATAATAAGGTAAAGAAAATCCACAAGATTCGCATATCGTCCACTGACCGCCATATAAAGCTAAAATAGAAACCAGAAAATACACGAATATGAGAAGGGCACATAAGAAAGCATGCTTGGTAGCATTACTAAAAAGCTTTTTCCTTTGACCTGATAAACAAAGCAAAGCATAGCATCCAAAACCAAAAATTGGCAGCAAGACATTACATGGTATTTTCAGTTCTTCATTCACCCACTCAGCCACACTCCCTAAGTAACTCAGTTTTCGACTAAACAAAACTTCGCTACATTTACTAATAACCGGCTATACTCCGTCTTCCTTTTGCTTTTGTTCATATAATAAACTAGACAAAGAGCAAGAAACATCTAGAACTCTTGTGAAGCAGACCCAATATCACCCAATATCCCCTTTACTACTACCTTGCTTCTTGGGCAACAACGTCTGGTGACCACCTGAACAACCACAAACGCTTTTGATTAGAAACCTACATTACCTAGATACACATATTACTTAGTCCAGATACACATATCAGTGCTATAAGATACATACATAAATCATACATGTATTTAGTAATATTCATACAAGTATCTAGTGACAGTACCTCATGTATCCACCCCCAACGGCCCAAACTATGAGCTACCACCATAACCATCCTTGTCACTGTATCAACCACCATAACTCAACACCTCCTTGACGCCGACGACCAATAATCATGGCGAAGCCACCTAAGCACAACCACGTACTCAAGCTCCTCCCGCTACTCACCTTTCTCGATGAACGACCCCGACAAGAAAGATTCAACACAACAAGGACCCAAGCCAACACAACCTTGCTTTGGCAAAAAGACTCGACCCCAAGCTAATCGTCAAGCAAACCATCAGATCCACCCATTCGACTCGTTCTGTTACCACTTCCAACTACCCAAAACACCGCATCATCGTCACCATTCTTCTTTCGGCACCACCAGTTGACCTGTAATTGGCCAACAATGACATTTCTGAGTCAAAATGTTCCGATTAGGCCGTAATTAACAATTTTTTTTCGAATTTTTACTTTGTTTTCAGTAGATCTATAGTTAAAATCACAATTTGTAAGAGTCGCAACGTTTTTCAGGAGGACGCATTAGGTTACAAAAATGGGGATGAAAGTTGATGAAAGGGAGGTACGGGTTTAAGGCGAGAGTTAAGAGGTTCCGTCGGTGCTCGGTGATGTCGCCGGTGTTGTCGGATGACTCGCAGTGAATGGTGATGGTGAGGTATCAGTGAATGGTGTTCGTAGTTTTTATTTGGAAATGTATTCTAGGCCTTACATTGATCTTATCCAATGGTTACTTATATAAGGAATTTTTTAGTTAGTTCGTACGGTTCGTACTGAATTCTAGTTCGTATGGGATCCCGCCCTATATATATATATATATATATATATATATATATATATATATATATAGAATCAGGATCCCGTACGAACCAAATTATAGTGCGAACTGTACGAACTCAAAAGAAACCATTGGATGAACAAAATAAAAGGTCCAGGTTAAATCTTACATTAACCCTTAAATCACTCTATCCTCACAATCACTCAGGAACCCATGTATTCCCTCCCTCGTAACCCACACACTACTCTCACAAACCTGACCCACTCCACTTCTTCTCCTACCCTCAAATGCCGACCGTGAGACTCACCACCGACAACATCAACTCAACCTCCCCCTCACCTTCTTTTCGTACCATCGCATCTCCTCTTGCATCCGCACCACATCACCGCCTTTGTTTTATGCATAAATTAGCCGCCGTTGTCGTTGTATATTTCTAAATGATGTGCCTCGGTTAGATTCATAATTTCTATTCAAGAGCGCATGCGGTGTTACTTTTTCGAAATTTCTTGTCATTTTTTGTAGATTTAAAAACTTATGACGGAATTGAATTTAAAAAAAAATTGTGGTTATGGTGCTTGAAGGATGTTGGCAGGGGAACTGAAAAAAAACAGTGGTCATTTTTTGTAGATCTCAAAATTTATGAACGGAATTGAATATGGAAATTTTGATAATTTTTTTGTGTAGCTGAGTTTATCGGAGATTTCTAAATAAACTAGTTGTTTTGTTCGTCAGAGACGCCTTAGTCAGTTGAAGTCGTGGTTATAAGGTGGTTGGGTTGTAGTGGGGTGGCATCAGAGCTTTACATGTTGGTTTAACTGGTGGCCTTGTCGTGGAGTAGTGTGAACAAGATTCTGTTGGTCTATGTTTGTCGGAGTTTTAGGGTTGTTGCGGTCAATTGAGGGGCGATGGTAGTTGGAGGGTTGTGTGTGGTAAGTGGTATTGGGCGGTGAGTGGTGGTGAGTATGGTGGTAGGTGGTGGGCTATAAGTAGTTAGGTTGTTGCAGTCGATACACGACATATGGTTCCAGTTACAAAAATTAATATTTTAGATCTACAGTTTAGCGTAGATCTACCGGAATTGAAATGGAGTTTTAAATAATCCAAAGTTGCTGCGGTTATTATTGAAAAATTCGTAATCGGAAAATATTCCTGCTCGCAAAAAATGACTCAGATGGAGAAAGGTTCCTAACCGATTGGAAGTCTATGGTCGTCGGATGGCGGGGTCGGTGGTGGTCGTGAAGAGTGGCGGTGATGTCGAGTCTATGGTGGTGGTCGTGGGGAAGGAGCGGTCGTGACGGTGGTGGTAATATGGTGTCCGGTGATAGACATCGAAGCTGTTCACTGATGTTTCTAATGCCGTTTAAGGTATGGTTAAGAAATGAATTTTTGGTGTTTTTATGGTGGCGGTGTCGATGGTGGTGGTGGTGGTAGCGGTGTCAATGGTGGTGGTGGGGCGGTGGTGGGTGGTTGCGGGGGAAGTGGTGGTGGTGGTGGGGCCGTGGTGGAGGTGAGGGCCGTGGATACACAAAATACTACCCCGGATATACATGGTATTAGTACGGGATACATGTGTATCTAGTAGTAATACATGGTATTAGTACGGGATACATGTGTATCCAGTAGTAATACATGTGTATCTAGTAGTAATAAAATATGTATCCAGAAGTATTATACTGCGTATCCGCAAAAAATATAAAATGTATCCACAAATAGCATGAAACGTATCCGAGAGTTAGTGTTAAAACTTGTAAAAATTTACACAAAGTGTATCCACATGTAATATAAAATGTAAAGTGTATCTACATATGT
>NW_027413278.1:0-121562 GCF_048544455.1 Silene latifolia
ATGTCAAAAGTCCTTTTCACTAGTATCAAATATAGTCACCAAAATGAATATAGAAGTACAAAATGAAGCGAAAATCTAGAGATGGGCATAAAGGAATCAAAGTCAGCATCTCACAATAAAACACCATAAACATAAACAATGCCAAACTTTTAGCAATCACACACCCAGATTCACAATAATCACAAGCGCTCGTCTAAAACCACTCATTGACCAATGGCTACCCGCTTACCAGTTACCCCTCACCGCATACCCGAATTCCCGATTATTTATTTACCTATTTTGCTTATAAATGTCTCATTCATCTGTTTTTCATTCTAATTTGAAATAATTTTAAAGAGTAATTTGATCATCCACATAATATATTGTCTACTTGTTAGTATTACTCAATAACAACACCCACAAATGGTTCCCTACCCTATCATTGGTCTTTGTACCAAAATCAATAGTAAACAAATAGTCGGGACCACGGTAACCTAATAATTTACACACAAAATCTCATTATAGACGGCAGATATCCGTCTATAACTAAAGACGGGCCAAATACAATACCACATTCTTAATAGAATGACAAGAATCGTGGATGGTGGGTAAAAAATGCCACTACTTTCAATTGTTTATTTGACCGCCTATATTTATAGATCCGTCTATAACAAGACTAGGTTGTAATTTACATTAGTAATGAAATTTTTTTAATTGAGTTGTCATTTTATAAACCACTCACGGTGTCATTTTTTTAATTGACGTCAAAACTCAAAATTAAGTCAAAAAAAAAAAGTGGAAAACACGAAATGTCTCTTAATCCCATAATACGGCCAACAACAACAATCAACTACCCCCTCCCTGTAGGCTGTATCTCCTCGTTTACTTCACTCTCCGTCAAACGGAGAGACACACACAGACACAAAAATGGCGTCTTCACTCTCAACAACCCCATCATTCAAGCCCAAACTCTCTTACTCCAAACACCCTCTTCCTCTCTCCTCCACGTCACCCTCCAACTCACTCTCCTTCCGCCGCGTCACCGCCGTCGCACGTGACATCTCCACCACCAACAACAACCTCCCTTCCCTCCTTAAAAAGAAGCAGCAGCAAAATGACGCATCTACCCCTCTGGTTAAAGATCCACGCACTCTGTGGGCCCGCTACGTTGACTGGCTGTACCAGCACAAGGAGCTCGGCCTCTACTTGGACGTCAGTCGGGTCGGGTTCTCGGATGAGTTCGTATCCGAAATGGAGCCGAAGTTTGCCAAGGCGTTTGAGGATATGAAGGGGATTGAGAAGGGTGCTATTGCTAACCCTGATGAAGGTCGTATGGTTGGTCATTATTGGTTGAGGGATTCCAAACTTGCTCCGACGTCGTTTTTGAGGAGTCAGATTGATATTACTCTTGATCGTGTTTCTGATTTTGCTAATGATGTTGTTTCCGGCAAGGTAATTAAATTAAATTGAACTGAACTAAACTGAATTGAGCTGCGGGTTTATGGTTTTGGTTGATTTAATTTGTTGTTTGTCGATTTTTCGATGTTAATTGAGTAGTGTGATGCTTTAGTTTAATTATTTGTGATGGTATGAAGTGATGCAAATATGTGAGATCACAAATGTAGTTGACTTTTGGCGAAACCATGATATGAAGTTAAGGGGGTTAAAATATAGAATCGAAAATTAAAGGAATGAGATAGTAATGCAGCAAAGTAACTTAGGAAAAAACCCGAAAATTTTATGAAAAAGTTGAAATTTTCAATGCTGAGGGTGGTGACAACCATTGCTAGCCATCTTGTTCTGCCTGGTCGCAGGAGATAGTTTTATGTTGTTTGGGCGTTTTTGAGGTAGTGGAGTGAAGTGAAAGGTGATATGCATTGTTTCCGGTTAATAGAGGGAATGTAGTAGTGCGGTACAAGTATGGTTTGTTTATCTAGGAGCTACTAAGGTGAGGAAATTTGTATTTGTTTGATAGTGTATGTTAATTTCCGAGTTTAAAGGAGGATTTGTCAACAGAGCGAGTGTTTAGATTTGCTAGAATTCAGTGATCAACCATTCTTATATTAAGGTGTTTCGAGGGGATTTCTGTTCCGGATTGTGGTGAAGTTGATGAAATAATGGTGGAATCACTTTGGTGGGAAATAAAAAAGGAAAAGAAGTGATTGCTTATTTGCTTAATGGCGACTGAAATGATCGTGAGTAAGACAGTAAATGGGGGAAGAAGTTGGTATATGAAAGCTAACTATTGTGTTTTTTTCTGGGAAAATAGCTGCAGTATGGGGCCATGTGTATAAATGATTGCTTTTGTAATTTTGATCTAACAAATGCATACTACTTTCTTCATCCCATTTGACTTTGACTTTGACGGTCAAACGTTGCCCGTTATTTGCTGATAATATACAAAAAAAACTTTTGTAATTGATAATATGAAAATCGTAGTTTTGATAAATCAAAGGTGGAGACTTTACGACGTATAAATACATAGATATGGAGAAACTTATTGTCAATATTGGACTTTGGTTAACCACCAAAGTCAAATGGGGGCAATACATCGGGGATGTGGAGGTAGAACAACTTTTGCTGTTTTGTTGCAGATCAAAACACCTTCAGGGGGTCGATTTACCCAGATTCTTTCTGTTGGGATCGGTGGTTCAGCACTTGGGCCACAGTTTGTCGCTGAGGCACTGGCTCCTGACAATCCACCACTCAAGGTACAACTTCTTTCCTTTCACAAGTCGTAACTGCAGCTGCATTGGTCTTTAGTGTAGTCATATTCTACTTTTTTTTGTAATGCACCTCGTTTCAATAGTCGACTTTATTTTTTTGCCAAATTCACAGAGTTCTCTTGATCAGGAATCATGATTATTATTGTTTTTTTTTTTTTTTTTTTACTTCGTGCAGATAAGATTTATCGACAACACAGATCCAGCTGGCATTGATCATCAAATTGCTCAGCTTGGCCCTGAACTGTCTTCTACACTTGTCATTGTTATTTCAAAGGTCTGCGGCAGTTTTTACCCCTTCTGTAGTATGCTGATAAAGTGTAATTTAGTGTCACTTATGGGAGTTATGGCTGCTAACTTTCTTACATGATCTCCTTTTTGGTTCTTAGAGTGGTGGCACACCAGAAACAAGAAATGGTTTACTGGAGGTCCAGAAGGCTTTTCGTGAAGCGGGTTTGGACTTTCCAAAACAGGTTGTGATCTCAGGTTCTTGTTTATTACTTCTTGGTGTAGATGTGAGCATATGACAAACCCACTTTTACCTTAAATAATGTGCGGTAAACACAGATTGACTAAAAATTCAGTTTTGGTCATATACCTTGCGAATTTGATGTTAAGTTGTTTATTTGAATTTTGTAGAGAGAATGTTACTTTCCTTCTCTTTACATACACTTGCCTAGGAGTCCTGAGTTACTTTCACAAGTTATTGGAAAATTAGTCTTACCATTCAATTAACACAATCTGCTTCATTAGTATAACAGTGTTCTAGTTTCGTACCAATTCCCTAAAAGGTATCTGTGACCAACTTTTGTTGACTTGCCATTTTAGCTGAAATATGTTTGATAAGATATGGATCCGTAATTTCCTCTTAAAACTTGCTAATGTAATTGAACTGGACAGGGAGTTGCTATTACACAAGAAAACTCACTGTTGGACAAGACGGCAAAAATTGAAAAATGGTTAGCCAGGTTTCCTATGTTTGATTGGGTAGGGGGTAGGACTTCTGAAATGTCTGCAGTAGGTCTACTTCCTGCTGCACTTCAGGTCAGTTACCTCCGCAATGGGAGTTAAACATTCATGTTTTACAGAACTTACATATTTGTGAAACATTTGTTTTCAGGGAATTGACATAAGAGAAATGCTAGCTGGTGCAGCTTTGATGGATGAGGCTACTAGGGTCCCCAATGTAAGTTTTCCTATGCTAGTCTTATGGTTTTCTTTTTACACCATTAATAAGGGAATGCAGCTAGAGTAATTCATCTATTTTTCTTTTGCTTATATTACAACAACAACAACAACATCAGAGCCTTAATCCCAAAATGATTTGGGGTCGGCTGACATGAATCATTCTTTCGAACCGTCCATGGGTGAACGCACGCCTCAAAATGCGAATAAAAAAAGGAAGATGAAAAACAAAAAGGAAGAACGAAAATGTAATGGAAAGTCAAGGTAAACTTAGGGGTTTTAAAATCGAATTCCGGCTTTTTTTTATAAAAACTTAAAATTTAAATCGAGAGCAAAGATTAAAACGATTGTTAAAAACCGAAATAGAATTAAGGATCCGGAATGGACCAGGTAAAATCTATAAGAAAGTGGTTGGTAAAAAAGTGTAATAAAGGAGAGAAGAATAAATAATTTTCATTTGGTTATATTGCCGAAGAAAATTAAGAGGGGTAGTGTTGTAATTTTCGTTTGGTTTCCTTGATTATTTTTTTTTATCTCCATTTCGTATGACCGCCTTTTCTTATTGCATGGTCTTCACTACAGCTGAGGAGTAATCCTGCATCATTGCTGGCAATGTGTTGGTATTGGGCTTCAGATGGTGTAGGTTCCAAGGTATAATGCTATCATGGTTTAATTTTTTGTTTTTTTCCATGTAGTTTTTTTTCTTGCTATACAAGGGGACAAACTGATGATATGTGTCATCTATCTTATTTTCCATCTTACAGGATATGGTCGTCCTTCCTTACAAGGACAGCTTATTACTCTTTAGTAGGTATCTACAACAGCTGGTTATGGAATCGCTTGGGAAAGAGTTTGACCTTGATGGTAACAAGGTACTTATTTGTGATCTGAATAGTGTACATCTTTTGTTTCATGCCCTTTAAACTAGAAAAGAAATTTCAGTTATATAACTTTATAGCTAGTTAGCTATTAAGTCCGTGTAAGTCATACACACAATCTGATTCTCTCCGCCTTTACACTGGAAAACCTCTGTGACAGGTTCTTGTAATCAAATGATACTAATTGCAAGCTTTCACCATGTAGGTGCCAATGTTAGTACTTCAAAATAGATATAACATTAGTGTACAAAATTTCATGGAGATAATGAAGCTCTTACTACTATGTGTGCTTATACATAGCAAGAAGACAATTAAATTCGACACATTGTTAGGATGGCCATAGACCTTTTTCGTCGAGCCATTGCGTGCACATATGAAGAAAGCAAGGGGATGATTAGATGCACTGTTTTGGTATACTGTGTTTATTAGTAGTAGTATATATAAATCGATGATTTAAGTTTAGAGAAAGGAGTGACAACCATCACAACAAAATTTTCTTTTCCCCATGGCATCATTACTTTGTGTTGAGGAGATTGCTCATATATGGAGGTAAATTCTGTGTTGAGTTGGACTCTTAACCATCTCTATTACAACAGGTGAATCAGGGGTTAACTGTATATGGAAATAAAGGAAGCACAGATCAGCATGCGTAAGTTTATCAGCCATCTCTTGCAGCAGTGACTTTGCCAGATCATTATTACATGCAGATATATCACCTTCTGAAATATGACACCTGTTTGGTTTATTTTTTGCAGTTACATTCAACAACTAAGAGATGGGGTACACAACTTTTTTGCAACATTTATCGAAGTACTACGTGACCGACCACCTGGTCATGATTGGGAGCTTGAACCAGGTGTCACTTGCGGAGACTATCTCTTTGGAATGTTGCAGGTTAGATGTCGAAGCTGAGTTATCCAGCTTCATCTCCATATTTGGTAAAAACTGTATCATGAGTTTTGTAAATGTATTTTTGTTATAGCAAGCAGTAAATTGATTCATATCAGGCTATCAGCTGACGCAATTTATGGTAGGAGTACGGAATAAAATTTTCATTTATGGAGCCAAAGATTCTATATTTTCTTGGCGTTCGAAGTAATAATGGTATAAATCAACATGGCTACTAAACTCCACAAGGCTCTTATGTTTTTAAGTATAGTGCGGTTGACGTAATTTTCTTTGTGCGTCAACCTCAGGTCGCATACATGTGACATTCAGACCTCCTTACCCCAACACAGATAGGAGCTTTTGAAGCATGTGTGTAATAATGCTATACAAAGCTTTGATGTTGTCGGAGGAAGGGTGGCAAAAATTTTTGAGCTTTACTTGTCCGCTGCATATGTTTTTGACTTTAGGTGGAATGGAAGACAATCTTGGAGAGTTAATTGTCCATTACTCCATTAGGGACTTTTACAGTTTTACTGCTTCATTGAATTGGGGTGTTTTTTTAACATCTATATATTTGGTGATCTGCAGGGGACAAGGTCAGCTCTATATGCAAATGACCGTGAATCTATCACGGTCACTGTGCAAGAAGTGACACCTAAATCTGTTGGCGCAATGGTAGCACTATATGAACGAGCTGTTGGATTATACGCCTCACTGGTTAACATAAACGCTTATCACCAACCAGGTATGGACCTCATGACTCATGAGCACCCTATGGGTTGTCATTTGCTTCACGAGTATTGTGTGATTCTTCAAGAAATCAATATTTGCGAAAAAAAGGGTGTTCTTAATTACCTGAAACTATTTCCCACTTTATTCTTATTCACATGTTTTATGAATCCACCATTTGTGCTGGTGTAAAGGTGTGGAAGCGGGGAAAAAGGCTGCCGCTGAAGTGTTGGCTCTTCAGAAACGGGTTTTGGCTGTTCTCAATGAGGCCAGGTGTGTGATATACAATGTTGCTTATTTTTCTTACTCAAATATTTCCCTTCATTCCCTGAGCCGTTATTGTAACGGGCGAGTCTTCTGATCATGACTAACCCCTGTAACTGACACGTATTTCTTAAATTTATTTTATTTATTGTCTGCCATGAAACTAATTGGTATTGTATTACTCATCTAATGCTACTCATTAAGAAGGTGCTTAACTTGAAATGAATTTTCAGTTGCAAAGATCCTGCCGAACCGTTGACAGTCGACGAAGTGGCGGAACGTTGCCATTGCCCTGAAGATGTACTCCTTTCTAATCTCTTCTCCTAATTTTGAAGATTATTAGTATAATATTTGCTCTTTTTGAGGACGAACATCCATTCATCTGGTTTAATCCTGATTTTTATATGTAGATTGAAATGATATACAAGATAGTTGCGCACATGGCAGCCAATGACAGAGCGGTATTAGCGGAGGGGGACTGCGGTTCACCTAGGAGCATCAAGGTTTTCCTGGGAGAGTGTAATGTTGATGAGTTGTATGCTTGAAACTTCCATACAAAAGAATAACAAAGAATTCAAAAGATCACATTTTGGATCATCATTTTTCTGTATTGATAGAGAACGGAAAAGGGATTTTCATTCAAATAATTATACTTTGATGCCAAAAGGTCTTACCTAATAAAGATTATGAGCAGATTCGGGGTTTTGTAGCCCATGGACCAAGTGAGCTAGCGGGTTTGAGACCGGTCAGCGAGTTAGATATTTGTAAATTTTTAAAAGGAAAATGTACTGTTTGTACCGTCGTACTTGTTTTGCGTGATGGATGGGTCAGATTCATTGAGCTTTGGCATGGTTGATGATTATAGATATTATATTAATTGTTCTAGACTTCTAGTTATGGATTAGTCCGTTGGGTCAAAAAAGCTAACAAAGCATATTCTCCATAATTATAATTATTCTCCCAATTCAAATTAAAGCTTTGTTGCTTCTACCACTAATTGCAAAACCACAAGCAAAGTTTCCTTTGCCAACAAAGGCAAAGTGCTCTCAATTCTTTTGTTTTCCAAATGATTTTTAGATCTATAATTTTCCCAAAAAGGCCCGACCATTATCGCACTATATTCTTGCTCTTCTTTAATATCTTGACTAACACTCCCATACTAATCACAATAATTATTAGCCGTGTTAGTTTCATTATTATCTGGTTTGTTTAGCTTGAAATAATGGATGATGCATTCAAGAAAAGTTCTGACATTTCACGTAAGTTGTGACCCTATATTCATTGAGTAAGGGTATTGAGTGACCATTCTAACATAAGTTTATTATTATAAAACCATCACATAATTTAAATTTTTAAGTAAAAATGACTTCACATCTAATAAAAACATATATGAATCATGATTAATAATAAAAAAAATACGTTTATTATGAAAATAGGTATATGAAAACATATAAAAGGGTATCAAGCTGCTTTATTATCTTGTAATTAATTTGAGTCTTTTAAATTGTAAAGTTTAGTAATAATTCGAATTATCTCGATGATTTCACCACCCAGGGCATTTGTATTAATGAATTTCACTTGTCTTGTCTTATATTTTATTGTATGAAAAATTCGGGTTGTTACCATTGGTATCAATCCTCTTTATTAAACAAACAACCACAGTGCTGAGTTGTCAGCCTGTGGTTGAAAGTCAACAATTCAAATATGCTTTTGTTTTTCCTAAATATCAGGACCCACGTTCCAAGTAATGATTTAATTAAACTTAGTGATTGCACACTCTGAACTTCTATTGTTCATTTAGAAAATAACATCAGGAATAATCACCGTCATAATCACAATAATTTTAAGGCATGATTTTAATTACAGTAATTATAATTAGAAAATTCGAGTAAAGTTTTTAAATGAATAAAAAAAATCTTCATATTAAATGATAGTAGAAATTAATCAAAAAGGAAGATAAAAATGCAAAACTAAATTAAAAAAATCCTCCAAATACACGAAAAATCACTGTTTTTGTTAATGTATTAAAGCAAAAAAAAAAAAATAACATCACACTAGAAATTACAGATCTACTACCAAATTTATAATTATCAAAAAAAAATACACAAAAAATGAAAGTAATGGACTAAGAAATGGTGGATAGTAAATATATAAATTCGAGTGAAATTTTTAAATAAATAAAGAAATATTCATATTAAGTGACAGAAAATCCAGAAATAAATGAAAGAGAAACATAAAAAAATGTAAAAATAAATGAAAAAAATGTTTCAATAAATATATTTTGGACTATCTTCACTATCAACTTAATCAATTGATATTTTTAAAAACAAGAAAGAAGAAAGGAATTACTTATCACCTTAATAAATATTAATCTCCATAAATATGTATATTGGTCAATGGAGGGTTATTTGGTAGTAGATAATTTAATTGGAATAATTATAAGATTTTGGAATAAAGTAAGAAGAATGGTCTAATGGAGATGCAGTAAAGCAGATAGGAAGAAAAGAAGGCGATGGAAAACGAAGGAGATCGAGGTTGTTGGCGGCAGTAAAAAGTACTTCCTCCATTCAACTCCACTCTACCACTTTCTTTTTTCACGTTTGCCAACGCATGTTTTACGCGCTAAATATCGTTAGCTACGTATTTGCAAAAATTATAAAAGTTAGATATTTTTAATGTACTCGTAAAGACGAATCAAACAAGATCCCACATGAATATATTTCCAATTACGTATCGAGAGAAAATCGAAATTGAATACACAATTGTGAATAGTGTACAAAAGTGAAATAGGTAGAGTGGAGTTGAATGGAGGAAGTAAGAAATAAGAAGAGGGTTTCTGACTTCATATGAATAGTTTTATTGTTTTTAGTTTTTAGCGAGATTGTTTGTTGCATATTTGTGTTGAGTGAAATGTGAATGAGTGATATTGGTTATTGGTAGAATGGTGGAGTGAATTTTGGGTTGAGTAATAGTAATTTTTTTTCAATAAATTTTGCTTAGATGGTCTGAAATAAGACGGGCTAAATGTCACCATTTTTTTTAATAGAATGTAACCATTTATTAATGACATAATTTTATAACTAAAGTTGTCACTTTTTACTACTGAAAATGATGGCCAGACATAGTAACATTTTATCGTGAAATAGCTATATTTGGTGCGTCTTATTTCAGACGGAAAATACCCCGCCTAAAATAAGAATTTGCGATTTCTTATTGTTTGTTTAGATACGGTTAATATGGAATAATTTTATGTGTACAATTTTTTTACATAACCTTATTGATAGTGCGTCTTATATTTTGATAATAAAATTTGAAGTATATAACATTATAGTTCCCTTTTAAATTATTGGTATATTGACATGATAATATCATGGGTCTTAATATACAATTCAACTAAATAATTTTAAACGAACACGAGATACAATTTTCATTTTGTTTGTTTCAGTGATTAATAGTCTACACTAAATGAAAAAACGATCAAAATTTCCATTTTAAACATATACGAGTCAAAGTTTTTAATTTGCCGCTTTTAACTAAATGAAAAATAGGTTTAACAATGTGCACGAGTCTTCAGACCCGTACAATTTTACTAATTTTTTTTATTTTTCATTCGAAAAATTCTGGTTCATATATCATTGCGGTTTGTATGAAGTCACTCAAGTAACAAGACAAAGTAGAAAATCAAATTTAGCTAACAAGACGACATGTTGTACGGCAATTACTCGCCCAATTGATCTTAAAGAATCATTTACACTAATGTAAATGAAATTTAAAATCAAATCTAAACCTTAAATATGACTTTATAATTCAATTTATAATTTGAAATCTTTTCAACAAAAAGTAGAGAAATTTTATTACTTTATATTAAACTTTATTTCTAAAGATAATTAACTTTTAAAAAAAAGATGACTAATTAGCATAAAAATTATCTTAAAATATTGTTTTTTTGTTATAATTAAACAGAGTAAAAACAACATTTATATTTTCTTTTTTAATTAATAGAATACTTTATCTTAAGTATTATTGTCATATTTTAAATTACGATACGCAGTGAGAATATGAAATACCAGTTCAGTTAAAGATCAACCATTATTAACCAACCCATCTTACTACAACATTCTAAATAACAAACCCGTGCAATTTGCACGGGTTTAAGACTAGTCAATGATAAAAATGGCACAAACAACATATAAAGGTGTATGAAAAAATTTACTCTTTATAACTTAGTGAGAAATTATTTCTTCCAAATTTTTATGATATTAACTCATACAGTATCATTTTTCAGTTTATAAGCGAATTTATTAGAATGTCCATTTAATGAGTTTAGTTGGATTGAACTTCCAACTTCCAAGTATTTCTATATTTGAACTATTTTATTTATTGATCTACTCCACCGTAACTTCTATAAAAATGTTTAATTAGTCAAAATGAATCAATTTGGTGTAATGAGACAATGAAGTTGGTATAAAGTATAGAGCCAAAAGTAAATTTTTTTAAATGGTACAATTAATTTGTCAACGATTTTTGGAATCAGTCAAAGTTAAATTTTATTTCATAATAACGAAGGATCCTTAAAAGCTACATAAAATTAGCGATGATAGGACGAGCCGAATTGTCAGATCATGTGTTTAGTTTACAAAGAAAATTATTTTTCTTTGGTTTCCATTAAATTGGTTTTCGAGTACACCTATCCTTTGAAAGTGTCGTATGACGTTTTATTAATGAATTATTCTTTATTAAAAAAAAAAAAGAAGATAAATTCTGGTTGTTCGTCTTTGTGCCTCCAAATGAGTACGAATTATTTTTTTTTTTAGGCATGATAAAACACACAAAGTTGACATAATTACTCATATAATGGTGATTGGTGGAGGAGACTAACTCAATGTCATAAGGTGCCATGCACCCTTGAGAATGTTCAATAAGCAATTACTCAAGCTTTAGTCCATTGTGAATCATTACTCTCACATTACTACATCACATTTGCCCATACAAAGCGTCTTGCTTGTGACGGACTAATTCCGTTACAAGCTGAAACAAAAAGGGAGAGGGAACAAGGTGGGACACCCCCTATGTGCTCCTCCACTCACCTCTCATGGGTATTTTGTGAAAGGAAACGGTATCAGTCACAAGCTTGTGATGGATATCGCCGTCTTCAATGAGATTTTGTGTTGCCATATACATTACATAAAATCTATAATAATTTGATAGGTCTTACTTAAAACGGTTTTAAGTCTATAGTAATTCGACAGGTGGTGGTGCATATAAAAGGAGGAGAGTTTCTCTCCATTTCCTAAAAAGAAATGGAGAGGTCATTTCCTTTCGTTGGTCCAGATCGTATTCTAGCATCATGCTCAAAATTTATGGGTATAAATAAAGGGATAATGAGGTTTGGTGGGAAAAATATTATTAAATGAGTTTAAGAGAAGAAATGGAAAGGAAAATAGAGAAAGAAATAAAGAGGATCCATTTTCATATAAAAGAGAGTGTCTAGTGTTATTCATTTATCCAATTTTTTTTATAGCAATTACACGATTTAACTGAAAAAAAAATCATCATTTTTTGTTGGTATAAGAATGTTTTAAAATTGTGAAAGACAAATAAGTGTGGCAGAACAACCAAAGAAGAAAGAGGAAGATGAAATAGACATTTTCATTCACACCGTAAAGAAAAACAAGTCAAAAGTGGGCCTACCAATCCCATGTGAGACTCCCGCAGTATGAATTCTTAAATTAAATATCGTTCTTAAACCTCCTTAACAAAACAACAAAGGTTGTCGTTCCCACTCCAACGTTCGACTTTCAGATTCATCTCATTCCCTCACCACCCTGTCACTTTATCACCCCCGCTCCCCCCACTCTCTCTCATTTTACCCCCCATTTTCTCCCACTTTCTCCTTTTTTTTTTCTGTTCTCATTCCTTAAAAAACCCCAAAACAAAAACAAATAAAATAAACAAATACAGTATTTTACACTCTTCTTCAGTAAGCAAACAACCACCGTTTTCTTCTTCTCCCTCTCTCTCACATAAATAAATTCTGTAAATCTCATTTCCTTTTATTTTCTCAATTTTATTCCGTTCATTTGTTTTCTTCATCTTCTTCTTCCTAAAAAGTTTCTCTCTGCAACATTTTCTGTGACGAAACTTGCGTGACAGTCACTAGAGTTCGAGTATTTCACTACTATCAAGCTTTCTATGTGAGTTAACTGCCTTTTTTTTTTCCTGCATTTCTTCCTTAACCAAATGCAATAAGTTCCTCCTTAATTTAAGACGTTTCTAATTTTGTTATCTTTATTATATTACCATTTTTGCGTAATTAGTATTAATTAACAAATGTTATTAAATTTGTGTATTTTATAAATTTACAGGAAAACCCAGTTCAACTCAAACATTCCTTATTAAAATATGTTCACCGAAGGCCTCGACAATACCGCTCTTAAATGGGTCAGGGAGGTATTTTCATTTCTCTTCTCCCTTTTTATTTTATTTTCTTTCCTTATTTGGTAAGTATTTTTTTACCTCAAATTTGGGTTTGATTATATGTGGGTTAAGTTTGCTTTGATTTGAAATATTGGATATTTGTGAGGGTTTTGCTTAAAACCCATTTTGTTTGATGTACAGACATGTTGATGATTTATTTAATCTTTCATGTTTTTAACTAAAAGAGATTAGGAATGTTGAATTTGTAAAAAGGGTTTTACTTACAATCTTGTGTTTTTGTAAAATATGATGATCTTAGGGTTCTGTGACTAGCAGTAATGAGAAGGAAGAACCATTATCAGTATTAAACCAAAGAACAAGAATGGTGGTAGACCCCATATTAGGAAATCGGCCCGGGAATACCCGGGGTTTCGGGGTTCCCCCAACTCGGAAGTTCAGAAGCGGGCGTTTGTCACTTAATACTATTCCTATGTCTAGAGTGATCCCTGGTGATGACTCAGCAAGTGCGTCTGATAATGATATGATCACATCGGAGTCTGAAGAAGATGATGTTTATGGTGGGAGGTATTCCCTGGACTCTTCCCCACAGGATGGCCGTGCTCCTTTGGCCAATGCGGTTCATTATAGGTACACTAATTCGAAAACATTGCCATCAAGTCGAGTGAGTTATGGAAGTGAGTATCTGTCTTCTGATGTTTATTCGTCCGTTGAATGGAATGGGAAGAGTGTTGGACCTGGTGGGCCTGAGGGGGAGAGGTTGGCTAAAGGGAATGAGAGGCATACTGTTGGGCGGAATGGTTTTGTGGAGGACGATTCTACTGATTCTGGTGCAAGCTCAGAGTTTTCTGTTTCTCAAGTTGGGAGCAATGCTGGTGCTGTCTCTCGGTCTCAAGCGGGTGTTTCGGAGAGTTATACGTCAAGTGTCAATTCAAGGCCGAATGCTGAAAAGGTCTGTCAATGTTCCCTTTTTTATGTTTCTACTATATTGATGTGTTTGTGCCTGTCAGTCTCTGAAATTTGTTTTAATTTAGGAAAAATAATCCTGTCTTGATGTAGCATTTGCTGCATAGTGTATGTTCAACTGTTTAGAATTTTCGGGGTTTTGTTCCTTCCCTTTTGTTTTCCTCTATACTAGCTTATTATGGAAAAAATGGTGATCAAGGTCAATCCTTTTTAATCTCTGAATTCTTTGGCTCTGATAAGCAACCCTGAACTGCTGTAAACTATGTTCCAAGGGGTGAAGCATGGCCCTAAACTTTTGTGCTATGTGGAGGACTGGATCTTGTCAAGATCACTGCATGGAAATTGCTTAGCCCATGAAATCTTCAGTTAACTAACATGTTACACAGCTGTTCTACAACACTAATAACATTAGTGTGACCCAACACTCCATCTATATGTAAGAAATAGGTTAAGTTGTGGTTTGATTTCAGGGATGTAGCATGACAAATACCAGCTGTGCAGCCATGTAAATTTGCTTTATAAAACACAGATCTTTTCTGTGTATTGCTTTCTGAGTTTCAGTTTAAATGGAATTATTTTTTCTCATTTATGCTTTGTTAATTTAACTTATTTTAATGCAGGATAGCGGTGGTACCCCAAGTGCTCCTCCTGTTTGCAGCTCTGATCACGAGACCAACCATACGATGGCAATAGGTCATGACAAAATATCTGCCGTTTCCGATGATGTTCTAACCAAACACAAGGCAAATGCGTCTAATATTACGTCAAATGTAGCCAATCAGCCAGTAAACACTGGAAATGAAATTCGCGATCCACATACAAGGTTCATATTCCCTTTTTCTATTTGTGGTATTCTGGAATGTTCAACTACTTTATACTTTTGCGTTTCTTCATTTGCTTATTTGACAATATATACTTAAAGCTCTCAGAATTTTTTCTTTTTTTCAGAACTGCCACTTGTGCTGAATCTTCAGGGTCTTCGGGTTCACATCCTGCTCGTCTGCCAACATTCCATGCAAGGTACTTGTGCTTTTATCACCAATGTTTTCCTTTACTGTTGAAGTCACGATTTAGTGTTTTAGAGAAGGGGTCTTTGTGCCTCCTCCCTTTCTAATTGTGGTAGCCCTGTGCCTCCTCTCACCAAAACAGCAATGTTTTCCTTTATCATAATGCTAGCCGCTACTCTCTTAATGACTTGTGCTCATTTTTATAAAATTGATCCTCTTATATCTATATTTGCCAATCAAATTCAGCACGCAAGGACCATGGCATTCAGTGCTCGCCTACGACGCTTGTGTTCGTCTATGTCTCAACGCTTGGGCAAGGGGTTGTACAGAAGCTCCAATTTTCCTTGAAAACGAGTGTGCTTTATTGCGGGATGCATTTGGGTAAGTCTAGCCTTCTTCAGTAACTTTGTTTTTTAATTCAGTTAAGGACTAGAATTGACCAGATTTTACCACTTTTATCTGTTCTATTAGTTGTGATTCCAGTGTCCTCATTTCCATGAATCTTTGATCACCTTAAAAGTCTTAATGGTGATAAGAATCTCTGCATCTCTTTGCTTATTAGTCCCTTCATCTGAAACAATAATTTCTTGATTAAAATGACTGGAGTTGTGTAATTTGTCAAAGGAATGTCTCTTTGTTCTTGATATAGCCTAATGAACTTTTATTGTAATTCAGTCTACATCAGATTCTACTACAGTCAGAAGAGGAATTAATGTCCAAACGTGGTTCAGAAGTTGCAGCTGAGAAAGCACCTCAAAAACCGAAAAAAATCATTGGAAAGATGAAGGTCCAAGGTAATATGCAATGTTATCATTGGGATCTTAACTGGTATATCTCCTGTGATGTGTGCACTCTAACCCTTGCTTACGGTTAACTCATTATGAAAATCGTGTCGAGAATTGCATCTAGTGACTACTGAACATTAAAATGAGCTGGTGCCAATTTAATAATTGAGTTTTTCTATATAATCATATATTCTCTTCTGCAGTTCGCAAAGTGAGAATGGGAATGGATCCACCAACTGGTTGCAGTTTTACATCCTTAAATCTCAAGGGCCCTGCTGTAAACCTGGAGTCTACTCGGTTGCAGTTATCCAAAGTGCAAAGAGCAGTAGTTTCTGGATGGAATGCTCTCCGAAGAGTGCGTTTTGTACTTCACAAGCCTGCAGATGGCTCTTTGTCACAGAAAAGCTTGGCGTATGTACACGCTAGTTCTCATTACATTAAGCAGGTCTCTGGTCTTATGAAAGTGGGGGTGACCACATTGCGTCACAATGCATCATCTTATGAAGCTGTGCAAGGTATGCTTCTTGTTGCAAAGCTTTGTATTTTGTTATTGGCCCTATTTCGTTTTCTTTGTAGTGAAGTTTTATTGAACTAGATGTTTTCTGCTGATATTTTTGGTTCTCTGATGCTGCCAGAGACTCATTCCTGTCTGTTAAGATTAAAAAGCTCACCTGAGGAAGACGCTGTTCGGATGCAACCGGGTTCTGGGGAAACTCATGTGTTGTAAGTGTTTTCATTCTACAAGTTTTTATTTGTTGACCCATCCTCAATTTGCTGACAACTTTACAGCTTCCCAGATGGTCTAGGAGATGATTTAATTGTTGAAGTTCAGGATTCCAAAGGAAAAGACTGTGGCCGTGTTGTTACTCAAGTGGCGACTGTTGCTGATGATCCAGTAATTACTTCAAAACTTTGTTGTTTGATTTTGGAAAGTAAGTGTTGCGCCCAACTTTATACAGTGTAGAACACTCCCTTACTGTTGAATTTCTTGCAGAATGACAAATTGCGATGGTGGTCAATATTCCGTGAGCCAGAACACAATCTTGTTGGTAAAGTGCAACTTTATGTGAACTTCTCAACTAGTTCAGATGAGAATAATCTTAAGGTAAGGCTCCTTCAAGACGTGTTATTTAGGATATTTATGGAGAATTTTAACAGACTGATGCAATTTTATACGAGTATCATGTTTTGGTCTTCCAAATGAATTACATCCTGTCTACTTATCATGCAACCTTTTTGGAAGATGCTACAGAGTATTTAGCAATTTTTTTA
The DNA here is from genome assembly GCF_048544455.1 of Silene latifolia. Lineage (NCBI taxonomy): Eukaryota > Viridiplantae > Streptophyta > Magnoliopsida > Caryophyllales > Caryophyllaceae > Silene > Silene latifolia. The sequence goes on from NW_027413278.1 coordinate 17,112, forward strand.
GTATATTTATAGAGCATCTAGAATGTTTTCCTATGATAACTTCAATTTCTTCTTGTACGATGGTAGATATTATTCCTTAGTTGCGTCGTAAAAGGAGGTCTACACTTGTAGTTGACTTAGTATCTGACAATTTTCCTTTTTTTCTAAGTCTAGGTTCATGGTTTTCTTCTATATCCCTGTAATCAACTAACTGCTTTTTGCCATTATTCTGTTGTTGCTAGTGTGGTTCTGTGGCAGAAACTGTTGCCTACGACTTAGTTTTAGAAATTGCAATGAAAGTTCAACATTTTCAACAAAGACACCTGCTACTGCATGGGGAGTGGAAATGGTTATTGGTGGAGTTTGCGACCTATTATGGAGTTTCTGATGCATATACTAAACTACGGTAGAAATCTTGTCCTGTTTACTCGATTCATTATTGACACTATTTCTCAATGAAGCCATGTCTTTACATATATCATTTTGTGACAGATACCTTTCATATGTCATGGATGTGGCCACGCCTACAGCTGACTGCCTCTCTCTTGTGCACGATTTGCTTTATCCTGTGGTAATGAAGGGCCACACCAAGAGCACATTAAGCCATCAGGAGGTATGTTTGGTTTTTTGTTGGGTGAAACTGATTATCTTGTAATAAATTTATTGTTGATCACTTTACTCATAAAATCAAAGTTGCCCCTTACACTCTTAGTTTTATATTGCCAACGCTGATACTTTAATGTTAAACATTTTATGATTGGCTGTGATACTATTTTTAGTGAACCTTTCTATATCATTAGTGATAGTTTTACATTAATTGTGAAGTAGACTTTATATGCTCATTATCTTCTCTACCTAATTTATAATAAATGTTTTACTTTGGGTAAATTCTTCTTGTTAGAATCGCATCCTAGGAGAAGTTGAGGACCAAATCGAACAGATCCTAGCTCTTGCATTTGAGAACTACAAATCATTGGATGAAATGGTGCCTTCAGGAATCATAGATGTCTTTCGCCCTGCAACTGGGTGTGCGGCTCCTGCATTGCAACCTGCTGTTAGACTTTACACTCTACTTCATGATATTTTGTCCCCTGAGGCACAAAATAAACTATGCAGGCACTTTCAGGTTGAACATCTTTTATTTATGACACTTCAAGCACTTTGGCTGTTTGGATATTCCACTAACGGATAGTATTGTTTCAGGCTGCTGCGAAAAAGCGGTCTAAGAGACATTTGACCGAGACCGATGAATTTGTTAGTAACGGTGGTGAAGGAAATTTTTTGGATCACATAACCATGTCCACCGCATACCAGAAAATGAAGACTCTTTGCTTGAATATCAGTAACGAAGTTTCCACTGATATAGAAATCCATAACCAGCACATACTTCCCAGGTACCTTAAAAGTCATGAATACTCTCTTAAGTAAGGCTACAATGTTCATCCGCCTGCACTCTCCAATCACTTGGCATATATACCCTTCCGCTTGTCGTTTTCTAGCATTTGTGGGCATATGTTAATGTAGTGAATCCAACCGAATGAGGGTGTATTGAAATATCCATTAATGGTAGGTCACTGTTACATTCTTAAAAACCGAAAGCAAAGAATTTGATGGGAAGAATTTAGGGGTGAGTGTCTTAGGGAGTAGACTTGTATTTTTTTTTTTGCAAGGTCATTTGCAGTCAACTAAGTATGACCTGTGTGATTACTAAACTGTTTTTACATCTTGCTCTCTGTGCAATGCAATTCACCAAAGTGTTTTGCGCATATCCAACTGCCCATTCTTTTACAGAGAAGGCGTGACTAAGATTCTAATAGTAAGCCAAACTTTGTTTGCAGTTTTGTAGACCTTCCAAATCTCTCTGCATCTATATACAGCGTGGAACTTTGTTCACGAATACGTGAGTTCCTAATTGCATGTCCTCCTTCTGGTCCACTGCCGCATGTTGCTGAACTTCTGATAGCAACGGCAGACTTCCAAAGAGACCTTGTCAGCTGGAACATCAAGTAAGAATCATGCTCCCATATATTTGTTATTTGCTGTCTTTTGATGATGAACACTCACACACTTATTTCATTCACTTTTAGTCCAATCAAAGGTGGAGTAGATGCAAAAGAATTGTTCCACTTATATATTGTTGTTTGGATTCAAGATAAGCGTCTTGCGCTTCTCGAGACCTGTAAGCTGGACAAGGTAATCACATTGACCTTTTCTGTATTACGGTTTTAGTAAAAATGTGTCCCTTGCTTCCATGTTCTTATGCTGCTTGAAAACTCTCCTTTATATGCACTATATGCTCAACATGTACGACATGTTCCCAACTTCCCATACTCAAGGATCTGAATGATTTCTACGTGCAGGTCAAATGGTCTGGGGTACGAACGCAACACTCAACAACCCCTTTTGTTGATGAAATGTACGACCGGTTGAAAGACACTTTGAATGATTACGAGGTCATCATAAGCCGCTGGCCAGAGTATAGCTTCGCACTGGAAAATGTACATTTCTGAATCTTTGTTGATCTCTTAACCATGATTTCTTAGTGCAGAATCTTGCGGCCTTGGTACCAGTAGTCCAGTACTGTAAATCATGGACATGGCTGTCATTACCTTGTTTTATGTATCTCTAACTTTGTCATGGTGTGAATCTTTGTTCAGGCGGTTGCTGATATAGAAAAGGCTATTGTGGAGGCTTTAGACCGACAGTATTCTGATGTACTGGCACCTTTAAAAGAAAATCTTGCACCAAAGAAGTTTGGTCTCAAGTACGTCCAGAAATTGACAAAACGATCTGTGCCTGCTTATGTGGTTCCCGATGAGGTAATCTACTGTTCAATTGGGTAAATTGGTGAGTGTATATGATTTGTAGCTGATTTTTTCTCGTTTATTTTCCAGGTTGGTATTCTGTTAAATTCAGTGAAGAGAATGCTCGATGTTTTGCGACCCAAGGTAGAAACCCAATTCAAATCATGGGGTTCGTGTATCCCGAACATTGGCAACCAAATCCCAGGGGAGCGTTTAAGTGAGGTTACGGTCATGTTGAGAGCAAAGTTCAGAAACTACCTTCAAGCCATTGTTGAGAAGCTTGTAGAAAATGTGAGAATTTCTTTATTTTGGGGCTATTTTACTGGAATACCAACTGACATGAAAATGTTACTTAACTCTCTTGACTTTTTTTTTTTTTTTTCACTGTAGACGAAGCTTCAAAATGCTACAAAGATAAAGAAGATTCTCCAAGACTCCAAAGAAAGTGTTGGTGAACCAGATGTCAGAAACAGAATGCAGCCTTTGAAAGAACAGCTGACTAGTACCATCAATCATTTGCACTCGATCTTTGAGACCCATGTCTTCATAGCAATTTGCCGGGGTTTTTGGGACCGAATTGGTCAGGTTAGTGTACTTAAACTCTGGATGAGAATCTATGTATTCCTCATATCAACAGTTGCAATATGGTATTATGGTGTCCTAAGTTTCTTTTATTGTTGACACAGGATGTTCTTAGTTTCTTGGAGAATCGAAAGGAAAATAAATCGTGGTACAAGGGTTCCCGAATTGCTGTTTCTGTGAGTACTTTTTCAGCTCTGACCCATCTTAGAGACACAGACAACATCTAAATTATCTCTTGCAAAGCTTCAGCCGTCTGAATTTATGTCTTAAATCGCGTAGTACAAAATTGTGTTTTTATCTCCCGGGTTGGTCTCAAACAGTTGACGACCCCTTACCTTGCTTTAGGAGGGGGCCTTGGAAGTACTAGTGTGGATAATGTATTCATATTTGAAGTTTTTGTCCTGTTGAGCAATTCCTAATGGCAAATGTTGAAAATACAGGTTCTTGATGATACCTTTGCATCACAGATGCAGCAGGTATTAGGGAATGCTTTACAGGAGAAAGACATTGAGCCACCTAGATCCGTGATGGAAGTACGGTCAATGCTGTGCAAAGATGCCCAGATTCATAAGAGTAACACGTTTTACTACTAAAGATATACTGATCGGAGCTGCCATAGTCTGCTGTCCTGTTAGAAAGAACATTTTTATCATGATCACATTAGACTCTTGTGCAAATGAAGTTGGGTTTTGAAAGAACTCTTGGCTGCTCCGTGAAGTTGAAGTCTGAAGTCACAGTCGAAATAAGAAAAGAATTTTTTTCAAGTCGGGAGAGTTCTCTGCTCTCTTTTGTAGGCTAAGGGAGAAGCAGCGACATGTAAATTGTAGGGACGTTCCTTCCTGACAGTTTTGTCAAATGAGGATTTTATACCGAGATTAAATTGGTTAGTAGAAATTCATTATGTTCATAAAGTTGTTCTGTTGGTTACTGGATATTGAGAAGCTCTGTATGGTGTATAATTTTTCTTATGCAGAAAGGGATAAAATTCAGTAAAATACACTCGTGCATGCCTTGTGATTACTGTGATGTTTTTATCTACCCAAAACTATACTCTGTCCCAATCATTTGCTCACCTTTATTCTCACAAAAAAATAGTAAACATACAGTTGACTGGAGCGGATGAGATGAGAGTGTGAGACCAATCAATTAACACATCTAAAAAAAAAGTGTATTTGAGCAGAGGTTACATGAAATGGTCTCAGAAGATTCAGTTGGATTGAGGATTTCCATTGCAATCCATCAATCTAAAGGCAGATAATTTTTCACAATCAATGGTAAATATTTCCACCCGAAACAACCCTTTAACCCAATGGTAAATATTACCTACATAATTGTATGTAAAGTATGTAAATCACAACTATCCTAGAATAGCGGTAGATAGTTGTTATGTTAGCCTAGAATATCTTTGTCTTATTCCTATTCTTTAGCATAGAATACTGACCATCCTTGTGTATATGATATTGTAAACGTAATTCATCAACGAGTCGAGCAATTATCTAATTCCCAAAACACTCGTGTCCACAGCAGGAAAATAGCAAATGTTACAATACAAATAACTTATTTCGTTGTATCCCTAAATCATTAAAGGTACAGTACAAGTCGTAGCTTAAAAAGGCCTGCCTCTCTGCCACATTATTGAATTACAATGGCATGTTTCAATGGGACTACTCTAGGCTGTGAAATAGAACCAACTGATATGATACGGAGTATATGATATGTGATGTAAGTTGGGAGACATTTACGGCAAATGTAAGACGGGGCGCACTCGGATCTGGAAATCATGCATGACGGTACCAAGTGCAAAGATGGTTTCACTGCCAACAACATATCCCCGAGAGTGACATAGGTTCACATTAAGTAGCATCATGCTGAATGAACTCCTTCATATGAACTAAGGGAACTGATTATAGATTCATACACCTTAATTCCCCTTGAGAACACTTTGTCCTGCAGAAACTGTCAGAATATCTAGTGGTCAGATATTATAAACTAATAAATCACATTTGTAGAAAAGATGGTGACAAAGGATTTGCAATGAAATTATGACACACCTCATTGTGGTCATGCAGCAAGATTGGAGTGTTGTTCATTGGTGAAAACCCTAATGCTGGGATCCCCCTGTATCTTACGAATCTTGCATCTGTTGTTGAAGCTAAAATTTCCGGTTTTGCCAGTTTTCCTCCAACTGCTGTAACAGCTTTGTGAAAGACAGACCACCATGGATTGGTATCATCAGTGGCTGTCATTAATGGGCGGCCCTGATAGTCTCTATTTGGTCCTTTTACGACAATCTTAAAAAATGCAAGGACTCAATGAATAACTAGGCAAAATTTGAGCAAATGTGTTTTCTAGATAAATTGCTCGATGGAAGACCCCATATGTTCGCGGTTATTATTTGAAACTTGATAACTAATAGAGAAAAGAAATGTCATTGGAGGTACGCTAACTTCTTTAAGCACCACACACTATGACTAGTTATGAGCTTTCTTTCATGCAGGAAAACCAAGCAGTCATCTACGACTAATTCTCCAGTTACCCAATAGCAATAGCAGAATAGCAGTAGCATCAAGCCAACTTTGACCACAGAGACTCGGACAGAAGTCAGATTTTATACTTGAGAATTTACACACTACTTCGTAACGTAAATGTATGTTGTTGGCTATAAAAATTGCAAAGCCCTCACAATCAATGAAAGACCAACATAAGATGACTACAAAATAACTAGGCAAAAGACTAGAATTGTTCACAATGAAGTGAAATGACTAGAATTCCTTCAATGTCACAAGTGGAATCCTAGATACAAACAATTGTAATCTACTATGCAGAATTTACACATGCAGGTTTCCTACATCTCATCATATCAAACAGACTAGAATTGTTCAAATTGAAGTACAATGACCATTTGTGATCGATCCTTCTTAGACGTCACTTCAGGCCCTATTTCAGTTACTGACTATCAACTTCATAATTAACAAAATTCCACACACTACAATATATTATCCAGGAAAAAAAGGTGTAAAATCAAAATCACATTCATAATAACCTGGTAAGTCATGTTCCTGGAAGCAGGAGCCCACTCCTCAATAATTCTTTTTCTAATTAGCTCCGGATCAACAGTTGGGGGAATCCGAATATCAAACCCTGCTTCTGCCTCTGATGGCTGCATATTCATAGCATATCCCTGAAACAAACCAATACATACATACATACATAGATGACCCAGAGCTCAACTTACAATCAAAATTTCTAACAACCAACAATCAAATGAACATTGGATCAAACAATGACCCAGAGCTCAACTTACATCGCCAGTCCTAATGCCGGCATTCAAGAACACAGGATTAACAGAAACAACCTCAGAATTAGCAGCCAACCCTCTCTTAACCAATTCAAAATGTGCTTCCCTAAACTTACTCATCATCTCAACACTCTTCATCAAATTCTCCATGGCACTATCATCGTACATCCTCGACCCGTGCCCCGGTGGCCCCACTGCCTTGATTGTCACGTGCCATGGCGATCGGTCTGCGTAAAACACCCTAAACTCGTCGTTTGGAGATGCCTGTTATCAATATATATATATATATATATATATATATATATATATATATATATATATATATATATATATATTAGCATGACACTCTATAATATTCCGTACATAATATCTCAACAGTATAAGGGGGTGTTTGGTTCAAGCAATTATGGTATGAGGTATGGGTTTGGAATGACTCATACCCATACCTTGTGTTTGGTTGGTAATTTTTATATTTTGATACCCATACCTCAAACCCATGAGGTATGGGTTTTGGAAACCCATGGGGGGAGGTGGGTATCACTCATTCCAAACCCTTAGGAATAAAAAAAAAATAAAAAAAAAGGAAAAAAATAAAAAGAATTGAAACAATATAGAAACCTACTGCCGTCACTTTGCTTCTCTGCTTGTCACTTTTGCTTGCCCATTTTTCAACCCTTATTCACCATTGATCAAAGTAATTTTGCTTTTTTTAAATTTTAATTATTATAAAATGATAATATGCTATATTCTTCCTATTGCTTTTTGGATAATCATCATTATTCTAGTGTCGAAATTTCAATTTGTGAATATCGTCTAATTTGTTGCTATGTTCTTCATATTGCTTTTTGGATAATATGCCATGCTCTTCATATTGATTTTTGGATAAAATAATATGCCATTGGTTGCCTTTTTTTATACTTCCAAAATTAAAATTATATTGGCCTGTAGGATGTAGCCAAGCAAAGCCAGATTTAATTGTGCAGCACTGCACTGCAGCCTTACAAAATGTTTTTTTATGATTATCTACTTTCTTAGAGCAAATATCTGTTGTGGTGCTTAGGATGACTATCACTAAGGCACTACATCAAAAGGCCCATGTCACAACATGGATAGTACAGAGTAATTGATTTTGAGGTTCAATGTCTTTAAAGTTCTCTACAATGTGTACTATTGAATATAAGCATCTGAGAATTCTATTAAACATTAATGGAAAAGTTGAGAGGTTCTACGTGAAATATTGCTTATTTGGATAATCATCAACAATATACATACTACTGCCGTCACTTTGCTGGACATGAGAATCTCCAATTATATACTCATTTGTTGCTATTTCTATGTCATTTTGGTAATCCAACTCAATGGGTATTGTCGAATTTCATATTTATATTCTTGGGATGATTTGATCATCATTTGGTTTCTTCTAGTTCTATTTCGGGCCTATGTTAGATAAATAATGTTGGTAATTTGTCAATATATAATTATATACAGATATGGATGAACATGGACTATCCTTTATAAGGAAGACCAGGAGGAGACAAAGTGAACTACTTATAACTTTATTGGTTATTATAAATACAATAATTAGTACATACTTAGTATTACGTACTATACGTCTATCTTTACGTAGAGTACACTTGAATAGAGATAAGAAACTTCGTAGATTATATAATTTAAATGCTTTGATTCGAGATAGTGATACTGCTTGTAGGAGTGAACTACGTATGAATAGACAAACATTTGGTGTACTATGTGAGATGGTTAGAGATATTGGTGGATTGAGAGTAGGGGTGCTAACGAGCCGAGCCGAGCCCGAGCTTGGCCTTGCTCGGCTTGTGCTCAAGAACCAAAACTCGAGCTCGAGCCGATCTCGAGCTTACCCGAGCTTGAAAAAAATGTGCTCGTTATAAAGCTTGCGAGTTTTAACGCGAGCTCGAGCCAAACTCGAGCCCAAATCGAGCCTATATAAAACTGTTTATTTTTTTTCTTTCGATATTTTCAATAACAAGGCTTAAGGGTTATATGTAAAAATATTTGGCAAATCAGCGAGACATTTGATATGTGTGATACAAAAATATAATTATGATAAAATATTTTTATAAAATATCAGTAATATCTTATGTAATCACACAAATTCGAACTGCTCGCGAGCTTTTCGAGTCGAGCTAGCCTTTGCTCGGCTTGACTCGTTAAGCTCTCGAGCCGAGTCCGAGCCCGAGCCGAGCTCGCACGAGCCGAGCTTTTACCGAGCTTTGACCGAGCCGATCTCGAGTAGCTCGCGAGCTGTCTCGTCTCATTAACACCCCTAATTGAGAGGTACTCGAAATATGAGTTTGGAAGAAATTGTAGCTATGTTCTTGTATACATTAGCTCACCATAAAAAAATTAGGTCGATCGGGACATATTTTCACCGAAGTAGTGAAAGTGTTAGTAGACAGTTCAATTTGTGTCTCCTTGCGGTTCTAAAGTTGCATCATCATTTACTAAAAAAGCCAACTCCAATACCAGAGGACTCCAAGAACAATAGATGGAAATGTTTAAGGTAATTTATAAATTGACTCATTGATTAATAACATTATTTTTATACGTACAAGTTGTTGGAGCTTGTGTCCTCCACAAATTAGTGTGATAACATTTGTAAATCTCTTACAGGTTCACAAGGGTATACTTCGTATTTCAATCAGTTGATTAACGATTACCTAATAACGGTTGGCTTGCTAGAAAGTTTGACGTTATTATCATACAGATGACGGTGATCAACCGGTCCCTAAAGGTCACACCTATAGGATGTGTTTTGAGATGTGGTTATAGAAATATAATCACATTGATGCCTTATATGACTATACAGTTAGTCAATGTGTTGACGAGACAATTATTTAATGAAGATTAAATAATATTAGTTGAGACGAATTAACTGTCAATTCGTAAATTGAATATAATAAGTTATATTTAATTAAATATATGTAATGTTAGCTTGGACGAATTAATCTGTTAATTCGTAATTAAATGTAATTGGTTATATTTAATATCAATAAGATGAATGTGTCATAGTGGTAATAGTGAGGGTACTCAAACCAAGAGGTCATGGGTTCGATCCTCACTAGATGACAATTCACACATTTTATACATTTTTGGAAATCGAAAATAAGGAATTAAAACTTCTTATTATCTCGGTATATGGGCCGAAATTAGGAGATGAGAAATCTCCCTATGGACTTCTCTTTTTCGGTTATAAGAAGAGGAGAAGGGAGAATTTTTCTGACCTAATATTCTTTTCCCAATTCTTGCCTCCTCTCATCGGAAGAACACACAAAAAACCTAAAATTAATTTGTTGATTTAGGGATCGATTCTAGCATAATCAAAGGGCATTTTCATATCGTCTTGGGTACAACTGATAGGCGAATATCTACTTTGATATTGTTCTTAGGCCGTTTTTGCTAGGACCGAAGGTTATTTCTTAATCCTTTATGCTTTTGTTTTGCAATTTAGTTTTATGACTTGTAATCATCACTTTATTATTCGTTATAATCCTTGAATTTAAAGGGATGCATACAGATAAATCCCACAAGTGGTATCAGAGCCAAGGCCACGAATTTTAATTTTGATGATTTTCATAAAATTGTTTGTAAACAATAATTAGGGTTTGCGAGAAAAAATTATAATCGGCTGGATTTTTTTTGAGCCGTGGAATTTTTTTTTTCGTTTCCGTTACTGTTCACGGATGAACAGTATTTAAAAAAAAAAAAAAAAAAAAAAATCTGTTTTTTTTTTTTTCTTTCGGTTTCTCCTGAAAAACCGATTAAAGTTTTTTGCGGCTGTTTGTTTATGCCGATTTGAAAAGCATCCAGAAAAGGAATTTTTTTTTCTTGTTCTTGTTCACGTCACGTTATCGTTTCACAGAGGATTTTTTTAAAAAAAAAAAAAAAAAAAATTTGTCTTGTTACGGTTTTTACAGATAAAACCGTGTACAATATAAGAAACGGACTGTTTTTATTGTTTTTTGCTGTTTTTGCCGGAAAAAAAAAGGGCTTGTTTTGTTTTTTTTTCTTGGTTTAGCCGAGACATAAAAAAAATAAAGGATTTTGTTTCTTTTTTTTTGTTTTGGCCAATTAGTTATTGTGAAACGGTTCACAATTTTAAGATACCAAATTATTTTAAAGCAGTTTAAAATATTGATGGATTAAATTCATATTACACGTTTAATATGAATTAAGATTAAATTTAATGTGATTAATTGGGGAATTGTCACTTAATTTGATTTAAATAGGTGGTTTGGATAAATTAATCAACATAATTAAGGAATTGTGTCATGTATGTTTAATTTATTTTTAGTTGATGCATTTTATTTTTGTTGAATGAATCGTTGAATGAATTTATTTACGTATTTTTTTTTTTTGCAATCGGTTGTAAATTGTAATACTTAGTGTGGCCTTAGTCAAATTATGTTTTCGTAATGATGGGAAGATAATTTTTAATGTAATTATGAGATCTCGTATCTCCTTTTTTCTTCAGTTTTGGGTTTTGAAATTAGAATGTAATAAATAGGTTTATTATGTAATTTATTTATTGTAATTTCAAAGAAGACTAAAGATGGAGATTGGAGCTCATTCCCGCTACATGGATCAAGATGGAACATCAAGACAAGCTTCTCGGGTCCAAGGAGGATTCCAAACTTGTATTTATGTTCATTTTGATAGGATAAGGCACACTAGGACTTTTTATTGTTTTTACGTTTTCATTCTTATTACTTTTCATTCACATGCTAGTTAATGCATCATATTCCGCCTAAAACCAAACCACCTACTAAAATGCATGAAAATTGACACATATAGGTTGTATGTTAGTTTTCATGGACATACAGATGTCACTTTTTATTAAGCCATCACCTTAGTTTATTCATTCACGCATGCTAGATATTAGTTCACTTAAAATGAATTAAAATAAAGTCGATGGGATCTTCCTCTAAAACGGAAATTGAGATTAGTCTTTATAAGGGCAAACAACTATGAATCCCTTCTTCGTCGGTAGGCATAATATGACCCATTCTACGTTGGGTAAGTAGTTGTGTTGACTTAGTTTACCTCAACATCATAGTCCGAAGAGTTTCTCGTGATTATGGTGGACTAAAGATAGAATTTACATAAATTTATTGACCAAGAATTCTAACGGTAGAATTAGCTAAAAGGTTAGCTTATCAATTTACAGAGAATTGAGTCTTGGGATCATTTATATAATTCTTGAGGGAGGTCAATTGTATAAATGTTTTGAGTCTTCGCGTTATGACAGTAGTTCATTAGACTTAAAAATATAAACGATGCACATGCTTATTATTTTTATTCTTCTTCTCGCAGTGTAGAACACGTTTATTTTGATAATACTATTACAACAAAATGTCTGCAAATAACGCAATCCAAATGCCTAGTGCCACACTTGGACGCGAGTCCTGGCTGAAAATATTCATGGACCAAATAAATCAGTTTACACGTCTGAAAAACGACGGGTCCAACTGACCGGGAGGTGGGAAGATTACTACGGAATCTCGCCATTCGACGGTAAGCTCAAGTACTTAATTGAGCCAATACCGGTCAACCCAGGCCCCAATGCAGGAGTCAACGAGTCACTCGCTTATAGTGACTTCGTTATTGAAGCGGGTGCGATAAAGAACGTATTCATCTTTGCAATGGAAACCAATTTGCAGAGACGCTTCATTGCCCAAGGTGCGAACAAGATTTTCACCACACTCACTAACGAGTTCTCTAAAGCACCGAGAATTGTTACATATGAGCATACCTGTCGCTTCTTTGATGCGAAACTCCAGAAGGGCCAACCGGTTAGCCCACACATTCTTCACATGATTGAGAATGTCGAGAAGCTAGAGGCACTTGATTGCAAAATCAGTGAGAGCATTGTCATTGACCGAATGCTTCATTCTCTTCACGATGGTTTTTCCCTTTTCAGGGCGAACTACTACATGAATGACTTGAAAAAGAGTCCTCATGAACTACACTCCCTTCGTCGAGGCACCGAGAAGGATATGAAATTGAGTGGGAGCATGAAGCGGGATGTTCTCACGATTTACAACAAGGGTAAAGGTAAGGGCAAGGCTCATGGCGACCTAGCTGTAGGTAAGCCAAAGTTTAAGAAGCCAGGAAACGGTAAGAGTGCGCCTGGTGAGACTAGTGGCTCACAGGGCAAGGCAAAGAGCAAGGGCGGTGACATTGAGTGCCACCATTGTCACAAGATTGGACATTGGAGGAGGAGGAACTGTCCCGTCACCGTGAGGACATCAAAGCAGCCGCGTCGTTCTGTTGGTATGTCATCTTATATTCATATAATTGAGATTAACCATGCAAGTTTCGGAACTTGGGTACTTGATCTTGGTTGTGGTTCTCATCTGTGTAATCATTTGCAAGGCTAAAGAACATCATACCTCTCGAAAAAGGTGATGTGGACCTGCGAGTCGGGAATGGAGCACGAGTTGCTGCTGTCTCGAAGGGAACATTTGTAATCAACTCCCTAGTGGTTTTGAATTATTTTTAAATAACTGTTACTATGTATCCAGTTTGTCTAAGAACATTATTTTAGTTTCCGTACTTGCTAAAGACGGTTTTGCATTTTCAATAAAGGATAATAGCTGTATTTTCTCTTTCAATGAAATGATTTATGGCAAAGCAGTTTCCATGAATGGAATTTACATCTTAGACCAAACCACGGAAGTATTACACGTGAATAATAAGAAAATAAAGGTTGGTGACAAAGATCAAACCTATCTATGGCATTGTCGAATGGGACACATAAATGAGAAACGCGTGAAGAAACTCGTCGATAATGGGACTATTCCGCATTCGATTTTTCTATATGGCACGCGCGTGTGAATCATGTCTCATTGGCAAGATGACTCGAATTTCCTTCAAAGGTGTTGGAATGCGCACTAGTGACCTATTAGGACTCATACATATGCGATGTTTGTGGACTATGTCAATTACCGCAAGAGATGGCTATAGATATTTTATCACTTTCACGGACGATTTGAGTAGATACGGATATGTCTACTTAATGAAGCATAAAAGTGAGTCCTTTGAGAAATTAAAGGAATACCGAGTCGTAAGTGAGAACCATTTGGGTAGAAAGGTTAAAGCACTCGTTCGGATCGAGGTGGCGAATATCTTTCAAATGAGTTTGATCAACACCTGAAAGACTGTGGAATCGTTCTACGATTAACTCCACTGGAACACCTCAATTAAATGGTGTGTCCGAACGGAGAAATCGAACCTTACTTGATATGGTTCGATCCATGATGAGTCACACGGTAGTGCATGATTCATTATGGGGTTTTGCTCTTTGTGTTTGCTCTTATACTTAACCGAAGTCCGACTAAAGTCGACAAGACTCCATATGAAATTTGGAAGGAACGGTCCCTAACTTGTCCTTTATTCGGGTTTGGGGCTGCGAGGCTTATGTCAAGTAGAGACACGAGGATAAGCTCGGCCCGCGATCGGTCAAGACATACTTTATAGGTTATCCAAAAGGAACATTTGGTCATTACTTCTATTCGCCTACCGAACATCGAGTTTTTGTTGCGGCTAGTGCGACGTTCTTAGAGAAAGAATTTCTCGAGAACAAGACGAGTAATAGAACCTTCGAGTTATCGGAGATTCCAGAACCAACAACCGAGGAACGGATGGAGGAAGTTGTTCCTCCAACCGATGATACGGTTAATATTCCTGAGGAACCTAGGAGGTCGGGTAGAGTCTCTCATCCTCCGGCAGAGATACATTGGTATGGTAGAGGAGAATGACGTTTTACTCTTAGAGAGTAATGAACCCGCTACCTATAAAGGTGTTATGGCATATTCCGACTCAAAGCTATGGCTCGAAGCCGTACGCAATCCGAGATGGACTCCATGTATGAGAATGACGTATGAGATCTAGTTGATTTACCTAATAAGGTAAAACCTCTACGGTCAGTGGCTTTACAAAATAAAGCGTTACGCAGACGCGCAACGGATACCTATAAGGCACGACTAGTGGCAAAAGGTTTCACTCAAGTGCGGATTGCGTTATGATGAGATTTTTGCACTGTAGTCATGCTACGTTCCATTCGGATAATCTTAGCGATTGCCGCTTTTCATGATTATGAAATTTGGCAAATGGATGTGAAAACCGCCTTCTTAAACGGTTATTTGGAGGAAGATTTGTACATGGTGCAACACGAAGGTTTCGTAGATCCTGAACATCCTAAGAAAGTATGCAAGCTTAAGCGCTCCATTTATGAACTTAAGCAAGCTTCTCGGAGTTGGAATCATCGTTTCGACCAGGTGATAAAAGAGTATGGTTTCACTCGATCGGTCGAAGAACCATGCTTATATATCAAGTCGAGTGGGAGCAAGATTGTATTCTTGATATTGTATGTCGATGACATACTCCTGATTGGGAATGACATTCCTCTCCTATCTTCGGTTAAAGAATGGTTGAAGAACCATTTCCAGATGAAAGATCCGGATTTGAGGCCGATGCATTTTGGGAATCCGTATCTCCGAGATAGATCACGACGGACGTTATCACTTAGTCAGGAGTCTTATTTGGATAAGATTCTTGAGAAGTTCAGCATGACCAACTCCAAGAAGGGGAACCTTCCAATGACGGCTGGCACCCACGACGACGCCTGAAGGGATTGAGCGCATGAGTCGTGTTCCTTATGCATCTGCAATAGGATCGATCATGTATGCCATGATATGCACACGTCCAGGGCGTGGCGTATGCGTTGAGTATGGCAGTCGGTACCAAAAACTCCGGTGAAACACTTTGGATACCGTTAAAAACATCCTCAAGTACTTACGGAGGACTAAGGATTGGGTATTGAGTTATGGAGGCGATACTAAGCTATGCGCAATCGGTTATGCAGATGCTAGCTTCCAAACGGATCGAGATGACTCAAAATCTCGGTCGGATTCGTCTTCACTCTTAATGGTCTTTGCGGTGGTGGAAGAGTTCAAACAGTGTTGTAGCAGTCTACATCGAATCCGAGTACTATGCCGCCGGGAGGCGAAAGGAAGCGATATGGATGCGTCGATTCTTACGAGGACTTACGATAGTTCTAGTTCGAATGACCCGATCACCATCTATTGTGACAATAGAGGTGCCATCTTCCAGGCTAAGGAGCCAAAGTCTAGCAACAAATCTAGACATGTACATCGGAAAGCTCACCTGATCCGTGATTACGTGGAGCAAGAGGAGATAGTGATAGACAAGATTGCGAAGGATGATAACATCGCGGATCCTCTTACTAAACCGTTGAATTATGATAAGCATGTAGGGCACGTTATTTCCATGGGAATTAAACGTGTTCCTGAGTTGTAGTACTTGATTATGGATTTGGTACATTATCTTTTTCATATACTATTTATAATTTCATCGTTTTATTATAATATTTTGTTTTTCATGTGGATTGTACCGACAACATTGAACGCCACAAAGTGAATGAATAACATTATATTTGTTTGGTCCGTAATCGCTTGTGTGAGTGATAACTCCGGCTATTATATTGTGCGATCGATTGATGGTGGGTTCAACGAGCCATAAGTCAAATTTGTTGACTAATCGATCACAAATGCGAGATTATAATGATACCTCGTAGGACAAATTTTTGTGACAACGTAATGGAGTCCTAAATGTTTAAAAACATTCGGTGCCAGGTCGTGGATAGGACATCCATTGTGTTCCTAGAGTCGATTCTTTTGACTATCGATTGTCTCTTGAGATTAAGGCCTTTTTGGGTGACTTTGGTTTCTTTCTCACGGTCTGTGAATCTGGAGGCTAAGTAGATTTTTTCGGGTCATTTCATACGTGCTTACATCTGCAGGATTCGAGTTGAGGAAACATCCAACCCTTATCAGGTATAGTTATTTCTCAGGGCCACTCGAGGAGTTATGAATCGAAATGCGTGGCCATGCTCGAATGTTAATTCATTTATCGGTTAAGTTACTCTCTAGTGGGAAACCACTCTTGATAATGATCGCTTGTAAAATACGACCTTTGTGAATACGGATTTGCAAATTGTTTTACATTGAGTGGGAGAAATTTTAGGATATGAGAATCGGTTAACGCACATACACTTGTGAGGACAAGTGGGAGTTTGTTGGAGCTTGTATCCTCCACAAATTAGTATGATAACATTTGTAAATCTCTTACAGGTTCACAAGGGTATACTTCGTATTTCAATCAGTTGATTAACGATTACCTAATAACGGTTGGCTTGCTAGAAAGTTTAACGTTATTATCATACAGATGACGGTGATCAACTGGTACCTAAAGGTCACACCTATAAGATGTGTTTGAGAGATGTGGTTATAGAAATATAATCACATTGATGCCTTATATAACTAAACAGTTAGTCAATGTGTTGATGAGACAATTATTTAATGAAGATTAAATAATATTAGTTGAGACGAATTAACTGTCAATTCGTAAATTGAATATAATAAGTTATATTTAATTAAATGTATGTAATGTTAGCTTGGACGAATTAATCTGTTAATTCGTAATTAAATGTAATCGGTTATATTTAATATCAATAAGATGAATGTGTCATAGTGGTAATAGTGAGGGTACTCAAACCAAGAGGTCATGGGTTCGATCCTCACTAGATGACAATTCACACATTTTATACATTTTTGGAAATCGAAAATAAGGAATTAAAACTCCTTATTATCTCGGTATATGGGCCGAAATTAGGAGATGAGAAATTTCCCTATGGACTTCTCTTTTTCGGTTATAAGAAGAGGAGAATGGAGAATTTTTCTAACCTAATATTCTTTTCCCAATTCTTGCCTCCTCTCATCGGAAGAACACACAAAAAACCTAAAATTAATTTGTTGATTTAGGGATCGATTCTAGCATAATCAAAGGGCATTTCTCATATCGTCTTGGGTGCAACTGATAGGCGAATATCTACTTTGATATTGTTCTTAGGCCGTTTTTGCTAGGACCGAAGGTTATTTCTTAATCCTTTATGCTTTTGTTTTGCAATTTAGTTTTATGACTTGTAATCATTACTTTATTATTCGTTATAATCCTTGAATTTAAAGGGATGCATACAGATAAATCCCACACAAGTAAATAATATTTTTATATGAATATTATAAAATTGCTTAGGAGCCTTAGATGGTACATTTGTAAGAGTTCATGTGGCAAATGAGGAGAGGGGGCGATATCGAACAAGAAAAGGCAACCTTGCAATGAACTTCTTAGGAGTATGTACACCAAAGATGGAATTTGTGTTTATCTTGCCCGGTTGGGAAGGTTCTGCTCATGATGGTCGTGTATTAAGGGATGCAATTTCCAGACCTAATGGTTTAAAGGTACCTAAAGGTAATTAAAATGATGATAATATCTAATAAAACTTTAAGTATTAGTTGACTTTATTTCAATTAATACTAAACTTCTTTCATTGTATTTCAAGGTTGTTACTATTTGGTAGATGTTGGATACACTAATTGTGAGGGATTTTTAGCACCATATAGAGGACATCGCTATCATTTAAAAGAATGGGGGGATCGTCAACCTGTAAGTGCGGAGGAGTATTTCAATATGAAACATTCCAAAGCAAGGAATGTAATTGAAAGATGTTTTGTTTTATTAAAAGGAAGATGGGGAATCTTAAGAAGTCCATCATTTTTTCCAATTCGCACCCAAGGTCGTATAGTTACAGCATGTGCTTTGATACATAATTTAATTCGAAAGTACATGCCAACTGATCTCGAGGTTGAGGTTAATGAGAATTCGGATGAAAGCGACAGCGAAAGCGATGAAAATGATGAAAGTGATGAAGAAGATGAATACATTACTCATGTTTTCTCGTCAAATGCTTGGACTAATTTTAGGAATAACTTAGCTCAAACATTGTTTAATGCATGGAGGGCTACTTAGGAAAACATGACATGCATGTTCAACAATTAGTTTTTGTTATTCATATTTTTTGTTTTTTGTTTTTTGTTTTTTGTTGAACAATTTTGCTTTCCTAATTTAATTGTTGTTTAGTTTTGAACTTTGAAATTTATTATTGTTAATTTGGTTGTAGTGAGGACCTTTGTATTAAAGTTTGCTTTGATATTATGTATTGTTTTGCTATTGATTAGGATAGATACGAACACTCAAACATATGTTGGTGGAAGGGGAAAGAATAAGCGTTTTTGGACAAAAGAGGAAGAAGAAGGTTTAATTGATTGTTTGTTGGAGTTGAGTGGTGACCAACAATGGAAAGGAGAAGGAGGGTTCAAAAATGGCTACTTAAATCAACTAGAATTAATGTTAAACATCAAGTTTCCAGGTTGTGGTTTGAAAGCTGTTCCTCATATTGAATCAAAGTACAAGTGGTTTAAAGATAAGTATGCGATTGTTTACGAAATGGTGAGCGAACATCGAGGCTTTCAATGGGATGACCAAACTAAAATGATTCAATGTGAGAGACAAGCTTACGAGGACTTTTGCAAGGTAATTGTCACTCTTGATTAATAGAGTACACTTTCTCTAAATCATTTAATTTCTTACGTTTTATATTATATAATTGCTAATGTATATGCCTCTTCAGACTCACCCTAAAGCTGGAGGATTATGGAGGACTCCTTTTCCTTACCTTGAGAAGTTAGATGAAGTTTTTGGTCTTGATAGAGCTACTGACATTACTTCCGAGTTGCCAGATGACTCTATTAGTAATCTCGAGCAAGAGACAGTGAACCTTAACAATGATAGTGATGATGATGATGCTTTTGTATATCAATCACATTTCTCAACTGCAAGTGATACTCAGTCTCAGTCTCAGTCTCAGTCTCAGTCTCAGTCTCAGTCTCAGTCTCAGTCTCAGTCTCAGTCTCAGTCTCCTCCTGCCAAGAAAATGAGGAAAGAAAAGACTCCAAAAGGTAGTCACAAAAAAAGAGCTTCACAAATTGTGGATCTAACCTCCTTGGATGACATGACTACCAGTTTTACAGGTTTTATGAAGGATATGAGTAGTCATTTAGCAACTATTGCGGGTGCTATGAGCACAACTCAAGAACGTGAAATAAAGGTTGTTGAGCGAAGAAGAAGTCGCTTTCGAGAGATTGCTACTTTGCGGTATTAGTCAAGTTCGGGCTATTCGAATTTGCTAGCTTGTTTGCATCAAACACAAGTCAAATGGATGTATTTTTTTCAAGTCCCAATGATGATTGGAAGAAAGAAGTAGTGCTTGACATGTTAAGCCGTCACGGATAATTGGTTAATCGTATATTTTCTTAAGATTATAAATTCTCATGCAATTAGAACTATAATAGCTTGTTTGGGTAATAAACATTGAACAATAATGCCTCATAACAATTATCGTTCACTTTGATTGTCACTTCTATTGTGGAAGTTTGAGAATTTGAATCTTACTTTGATGAAATAATGTCTTTTTTAGTACTTGGTTTGTAAAAGTTACATTTTCTGTTTTACACTTTCAATATTATGAGTTTATTTTACTAATATCATAAATCATTTAATTTGATACCCATACCAGTATGTTTTTTAACCAAACACAAGGTATGGGAATGAAATTGATTCCAAAGAATGAACCAAACACATGAGGAATCAAATTCCAAACCCATACCACTTTGGAATGATTCCTCATTCCAACCCATACCATTACATGAACCAAACACCCCCTAAGCCCTCAGTCTCGTTCAAACAAATGATTGGGACGGAAAATAATAATCCTACGCACCTGACCTTCGTCCATCGCAAATCCAACATTCAACTCCTCGAACTCCTCAGACGGAACAAACATGGCAGCACCGTCGAACCCTCCAATCTCCTCTTCCGGAACAAACGACAGGTGTACGGTCCTGATTGGATTAAAACCCCTCTCTCGTAGATTCCGTATAGCTTCAAGGTACTGTACAGCAATACACTTATCATCCTGAGCCCCACGCGCGTATATTCTGCCGTCGGAAGTACGGACAGCGGAGAACGGAGGATGGGCCCACTTGTCGGGCTCGGCAGGGACAGAGTCCATGTGTGAGTTGAGCAGTATGGACGGCAATTCGGGTCGGGTACCGGGCCATGTGAGGAGGAGGACGGGTTTGTCGGGAGCGTACTCCAAGGTGCGGGATTGGAGGCCGATGGAGTGGGCTCGAGCTTTGAGGAAGGAGACTGGGCCTGTATAGTTTGGGTTCGGGTGGGCTGTGTTGAACCGGAGGTAGGTTTGGAAACGGGTTATTGGGTCGTCCTCGGGTTCGGGTTGTGATTGTTGTTGTTGTTGTTGTTGGGATGTAATGAGAGGAGAGAAAGTAACGACGAAGATGAAGATGGAAAAGAGTGTGTCGATGCGGTTATACATGGTGGTTGTGACGGAGAGAAATGGGAAATGGGAATTAAGTCAACGAATCAACGATGAACTGCTAAACAATGAGTAGATTATACAACTGTGTATGATGTAGAATTCGTGTATTAAAGTTTTCGAGTTTTGTTTAAAAGAATATCCTTTGAAAATATAAAAAAAATAAACTCTTATAAAACTCAAAAAAAATTACACATAAGTTCGGATTAATGTATAGAGTTGTACAATGCTTATTATACTACTGGTTGTATGTATTTGTGTCAGTTAATAGATCCTACAACCAGTTGTACCCAGTTGTATGCTCTAGAACCCGAGATATATAATAAAGTTTTCGAATTTTATTTTAAAAAAGTCATTTATACCATAAAATTTAAACCGACTCACTTAAACATAAAAAAAATTAACTTTAAGAAAGCTCAAAAAAATTACACATAAGCTCGATAAGATATAACTTGGTTGTATGATTCTATTGTAGCATTGGAGGTATAATATTATTTGTACAAATTACTAACTAGTTTTCAACTCGTGCAAAATTGCACGGGTATATTTTTATGAACATTGTCGTAAATAATTAATATTTTTAAATCAGTATTAAAACATGGTATAAAGTATATTAAATGCAATGCATATAAAACAATATGCATGTCATAGAAAATTATATCTAACATGGTATATTTATGAGATATTAGCTTATTTTTTATTTTTAAAAGGGAAAATTTAGTATGTTCTTTAATTTCTTACTCCATTTACACTTAATTTAAACATTAATTTAGTATTTAGTATTTTTGTAACAATATTGATTGAATCAGTTGATGTATTTTTTTTCGTACTTTATTTTAGTGATTATTGTAATTTATTATTGTAGTAAAATTTGGGTTGAATTTTTAACCATTGATGCAATATATTGTAATTTATTAGTAAAATATTTTAAATTTTGAATTATTTAGTTTTAAATTATTTATTATTCGTTACTATTCGCTAATATTTACGTGTAGAAAACATAAACGTAAAAATTTACGTCTAAAACGTAAACATAGAGGTTTTTCAGCAATTGATTCCAGATATATTTTCGATGGGTCCCACATTTCTTTAAAAAAAAAAATATGTATGTGATGAGGTGGCTTAAGGAGAAAGCTTGAAATGTTTTTGGTTTTATATAGATAAGATGTCACTATGTCACCCATTTTTGTGAGATGATCAATAATAACGCGCCCTTAAATTTGACTTGTACGGAATAAAAAGTGTGATAACATTATCATTTTCCTAAATAAATGGTTAAATGGATCTAACATCAAGAAATTTATATTAATGAAAAATTTCAATATTAATGACAAATATTCCCTCCATACCACACCATGGTAACATTGAGAATCTTAGTACTATTCATGGTCGTAGGAAAATTTCGATATTATTTTTAATTTATAAGACAAAATATAGTCATGCGAGATATTGTTTGATTTATCATCATGAATGTTATAACTTATAAGAATATCAAATTTTTATATTTTCTAATAATGTGTAACGAAAGATATTCACGTTGCAAAACGTGTCTCGACAAGTGTGAAAAGTCAATGTTACCATTTGTGTGGTTTAGAGGGAGTAGTTATTAAATTAACCGTCTTATACAAATATATGAGGATTTCTCTTTTGAGTAGGTATTGCTAAAGATGGTACTTCTCCCAATCTCCTTTTCATTTTCAACATTATTTGAATCGGGTGTGACTTGTGAATACGTGTAACACCCGCGATTTTAACTTAGTGGGTAATTTATTAAAATTGTTTATTTTAATGATATTCACTTTTATTTTATTAAATAAATTATATTAAACCACTAATTTACTGATAGTTGCCTTTATTTTTATGGGTTAGCATATTTTTAGCGTAATTGGGTAAAAACCGTTACTAATTTGTCTAAATAGAGTTAAGAATCGGATTCTACGCGAAATTTGAGTAAGACCTGACTTCATTAGTAATAAGTCAAGTCTAGTCACATTTTTTGTACGGGGTACCCGCAGCCGCTACCTTGGTGCGCATTATGTAAATCCCGGGTTTACGTGATAGCTTGTAAACCACGTATATTAGGTAAGTCACCCGAGAGTGACATGCTCAAAGGGTAGAAGGCATACCCTCAGGCCATAAACACTCCACAAGATTGCTCTTGGTGAGGCTTGAATCTAAGACCCTTAAGAATTTCACCCAAACTTTAATTACTAGATTACACCCTTGTGGGCAAGTAGGTCTCATTTTATGATAAAAGAAGCTCACTCATCAGCTTCCCCACAAAATCACATCACACATTCTCTCACCAAACCTTCATTAAAACTCTCAAACTTCAAGATCTCAAAACACCCATAACTCTCTGATTTCTTAACCAAATTATTACATCTTTTCACCATTCTTTTTCTCTCCTCATTCTCCATCTTTTCATACAATAAAATCTCATCTTTCTCCAACTTTTATAAAACCCATGTTTTTACCCATATTTTAGATATAGTCTTGAAATTAGCATAATAACTTTGTTCCTCATCCAAATTCGTCGATTCTTACACTCTCGTTCTCCTGTCATCTTCCTCCACCGTCTTATGTAAGAAAAATTCATCTTATGAATCTTTTGAAAACCCATCTTTTTTTGTAGGATGAGTTTTTTAACCCATTTTGTATTGAACTTGTTCTTAGGTGGAAGCCTAGTGATTCAGGGGTCGACTTGTTCGAAATCTTGAATATTGAAGTGAGAAAAGGTAACGTAGACGGGTTACTTGATATTACATGTGTTTTTGTGTTATTTGGTGGTTAGATTTGATGATTATTGATAAAAAGAAACAATCTTTGCATGTTAATGATGAAATTGGGTACAGTTGTTGACGTTGAGACTATTTTATTTGTTGAGAATCCACTTTCATATGTTAATTTATGATCCTCTTCTTTCATGTGATGATATTCATCATGTTCATATTGGTTTGGATGATGTTTTAAAGTATTGATATCAAACTATGTTGTTGTTTGTGTCATTGGTTGAGAAATATGAATGGGGTGTGTTAATAATGTTAATTAACCATGTAAATGCTCATTTCGTGTTAGATATGTCTCCAACATGTTCGAGTATTTTTTATTCGTGAGGTTTCATGCTAGGTTAATGATATTGTGCTCAACTTTGAAGTTGGAGCGGTTTTGGGTAAAGTTGCGGTTTTGTGTTGTTGACGATTCTTGTAGCGACCGTTGTTTGATCTTGTGTAATTCATTTATGGGGCATGGGAATCTTTCTTGGGTAATAAAATGTTGCATTTGAAGTATTAGAATAGGTATTAACACGTGTAAACAAGTTTCATTAAATTTGAAACGAAAATTGGAAAAGGGATAACAAGTTTGGAAATCGTCTACAAACGAAAATTGGAAAAGAGATAAGGCGGTTGAGGTCACAGGGCTGAAGAAGCGCGGGCTAAAGAAGCGCGAATGTGTAGATACCCAGTATCTGCACCTCCCAAAAACCACCTGATGATGATCGGATTATAACGTGTTTTTGATATGCGTGCGTGGATTGGCTATATGTGAGACGGTTTAATGCACTACTCGAATATGAAAAATGATTTCAAAAGTTTTCTAACTTCATTTGCATTAAAATAACCCTATTTAGAGTTAAAACTGTCTTCGGACCCAAAACCGACTCAGAAACCCGCAACTCGAGTCAACCCAGATGTCGAAAATAATGCCATGAATGTCTTCATCATGTCATTTCCATTAAAATGACCCTATTTAGAGTCTAAACCGACACCGAGCCAAAAACCGACTCAAAATTCAAATCCCGACTCGCACGAGTCAAACCCGAGTCAAAGACACAAAATACCTACCCCAAATATCACCCAAGAGTAAGCTTACACGACTAAGCAAACCTCAAAGACCACAAATCACAACTAACAAAACATTGGTTAGAACAAATGCAAAATCCAAATTTGCGAAAGGGACAGTACACCCCATTGTATCACGAGGTAGCTCGCGCCTCAATGGGGTGTCTGCTTAGCCTCTAAGCAAACACAACCGACCTACCATCCCACATTTCTCTATAAATACCCACCATCACACACCATTATCCTCACGCGAGAGTCCGCCCCCTCCTTATCCCTTAAACTTCTAGACCCGACTTCCTAAGTCACAAAATCGACACGTGTTTACGACCTACCGATCGTAAACACAAGCCTTACACATATTGTTTGGTACCATCGCCGTGCATTCGACCGACCCATTCGACCAACTCAACTAATCAATCAACATGTTTTAATTAACATATTTTCAACTCATTTTCAAAACAAAATCCTTTTTTAAGGCACTCTTTTAAACTTCTTTGATCGTGAGTAGTCGCTACGAGAAAACCGTCTCTAAAGTCGTCTACGTCGCAAGCATCAATACACGTAAGTTTGAGAGTGTAAACAACTCACTCTATTTCATGTCTTTACTGTTTTTATGAGTTTATGAGCATGAACAATGCATAACACGATTCAAATATAGGTTAGACGAGCCAAACCCGAGTTTTGGCCGAGACGGGGAGCTCCTTGCTATGCGGGGAGGCTCGCGCCTCTTGTGGGTGTTTGGGTCGGACTCATCCGTGTTTGAGTTCGTCTTTCCTTCAACACTTTCTTTTATTTTTACTTATTTCCTTTTACGGTTTTTACCATTTCAAATCATTTTTATGACAAATATTTTGACCATTACAAAAATCATCCTTGGTTCTTTATACCATGACGGTTTATTCCGTCACTCGATGATATTATTGGTTAATTACATTTTAATGGGTATTTTAACACCCTTTTCTTTATTTACCATTTTTCTCTTTTATTTACACTTGTAAAAATATTAGTCATAATCCATAATCATCCTTGGTTCTTCATACCATATCGGTTTAATCCGAGTACGATGACAAACTTGACTAATTACAAAGAAATGAACTTAACATATTTAGTTCAAATCAAACATTTTACATTTCTATTTGTAAACTATGCTTTTCAAACATGCAAGTCCGACAACGAATATTACTAACATAATAGTAATTATTCCGAGTCATGCAAACAACACTTGCAAATCATTCATTATGATACGTGCATTTTATATAGTCTTATTAGCCTATTTTATGCACGTATTTCTATGCTTTTATCGTGGTTTTATGCTACGAAATGCCCCGAATATGCTACTTTGGTTTGTTTTGTCTTATTTGCAGGAATGAACCCAAAAGTAGTGAAATCAAGCCTTTTACCGTCCTTTTAGCATGCATTTGGAGGAAGAGTGAACTTGGAGCGGGAATGTAGCTATTTTGAGATGCGCAAAGAAGAAAGATAGCTAGGCGAGCAAAGGAAGAACTTCAAATTGCTAGTGCCTAATTTGAAGAGCTATATCTCGAGTTCTACAACAGATATTCAGGTGATACCAATTGGAGATGAAAGTTTGTCCTTTTAGCTTTCCAATGCCACCAGAATCACCCTGTTTGACCAAGTAACGAAGAAATGGCAGCCATTTGAAGTTTGGTGCGCGAAGCAGGAATTACGCGCTGAGAAGTGCTCGATCGAGAACTATTTCTATTCGATCGAGAGCCCATTTGCTCGATCGAGAGCTACTTCTTCTCGGTCGAGTGATTAAAGGGAAAGAAGTCTTCGATCGAGAGGAATTGTTCTCGATCGAGAGGAATGCTAAGGAATATCACTCGATCGAGCAACAATCTTTGACGGGCTTGGGCTTTTTAGCTTTATTTTCCGCAATTAGGTTAATAAATCCTATTTTCTTATAAATAGGAAAGTTAGGACGACATTTGGACGCCCTCTTCTCTTCTCTTCTCCCTTTCTCTCGACACTTAATACATGGTTACTGTTACTTTGCTCTTCCTTAATTCCGGATTATTTTAGTAATTCTTTCTTCCATTTTCTCTCTTTAATTTAATGTTTATTGTTCTTTCTTCTTCTTTATTTCTTGTTCTTCTTTATTCCATGTCTAGCTAAATCCCGTAGTATGTTAGGATTAGGGAAGCCGTGGTAGCAACATGTTTTAATTGACTTGAATAGATTAGTCTGGCGATAAGAATTGTATTAGGCAATTTAAATGTTATCCGGTCGAATGAATGCATGCAGGAGACCAATTATAAAAGTAGTTAACCCCGACCTAGATCGAAAGATTGGAAGGAAAGGCTTGCTTAATTACAATAGGGTATTGCAGTGAGGGCGAAAGTTAAGTCATTTTACGCTCTAGGGCGGTTTAAGGACCGAAAGGTGACGACCATAGCTCTTCTTATCAATAGTCTAATCGCCTTAGTATTCCCGATAGTATAAGATCTGATAGCTGCCACGGTAGACCGACTCCTAGCATACTTCCTTTCTCTTATTTTTAATTTCCTTTATTCCCTTCTCTTGCCTTTAGTTTCAGTAGTTTAGTTAGTTCACAATCAATTCAAAACCCCCATTTCTGTGACACCCTGACAGACCGAATTAGACAGATAGATAGCAACTTAGCCTCCCTGTGGAGATCGACCCTACTTGCTGCTAGCTTCTGTTAGTAGTACTTAGGTATTTTATTTTTGGTGTAGAACGACCGCATCAAATTTTGGCGCCGTTGCCGGGGAGGCAATCTATTTATCTATTTGTCTATTTATTTATTTGTTTAAATTTTATCTGTTTTTAGCCTCAGGGGATTTTTCCCTTGAGGCCGTTCTGATCTTTTTCCTTGAGTGCTGTTTTGATAGGCCTTACAGGTACTACCTAGACAGTTCTAGGTGAAAAACGATCAAAGGAAGGCTTGAGTACCTTTGACCCATCACCGATGTCCCATTATATGGAACAATAGGTGATCTGCTGCGGGAGATGTGGTCTGCTGAGCACAATGCGGTGTAGTTGTGCCGCCACATCCACCCTATCAATGGCCACCGCAACAAGATCCTCCGGATATACAAGAAGAAGAGATTGCGGAGCTGAAATCTTATTGGAGACACTTGCATCTCAAGTGCAAGCTCAAAGAAGATTTTAATAGACAATTCCACGCTCAATTCCTTGAGCTCGAGTCTGTAGTTGCTCAGATAGCAGCTGAGATGGAGCTAGAAGAGATCGCGGAGTGGACATATTCAGTGGTGACGCTTGTATCACAAATGCAAGAGAGAAATAAAAATATGGACGCTCGATTCCGTGAGCTCGAGTCTGTAGTTGCTCAGTTAGCAGCTGAGATGCAAGAAGAAGAGGTATACCTTCTTTGAGAGCGGTTTCTCCCCGAGAAAACCGTGTTGCCCAATGCTGAGGATGACCTCTATGACTCGGATGACGAGTTCCTATCATATTTCACTGTCCCACGCGAAGATTTCAGCCCTGTACAGGAGGAATCACTCGATCGAGTGACTAATACTAGTCGATCGAGTGATTTTCCAGGAGAAACAGCTCGATCGAGTGATATCACTGCTCGATCGAGTGGAATTCAGGAGGAAATTGGTCGATCGAGTGACTATTTTGCTCGATTGACCGAGTTGGCCATTGGGAGCTATGATTCGTCATGTGGGTTTAATTTAGATGACGATTTTGACGATGATAACGGTTACGGTGAATCCCCTTTATTCAAAGCCGAGTTAGATGCACTTGAGGCTGAGATTTACGGGACGAACTCCATTGAGGGCGACGAAAGGACAGCTGAGTCGGTATTTGCTCCTAGCACGGATGAGGTATTACATTCCTTTGTCAGTGATTCCGTCGTTGAGAGCAACCAACCTGAGGTAGTAAATGGTAATTTTATTATTGTTTGTATACTGCCTCGTCTAATTCATGCTTTTCCTTTTAATGTTTTACCCCCTCCCATGTGGACGAATAAATTAGCAATTATTCACCATCCTTGTCGTCTCAATTTTGTCAATCTGAAATGGAGCCCCACTTTATCGTCTATTGCTCCCGCGCTCCTATATTTTGTGGATAAATTTAGGAGCTCACATAGGAAGTTTGTTAGGCTTAAACGGCTGTATAATTTTATTTCCTATTTCCGTATTCCACTTTGGTGCTACTTATGCTGTTGTGTAGCACATGCGCGGGTTCATGATTTAATCTTTGCGCGCTTTGAGCTGTTTTGATTGTGATTAACAGAGAGCTCGAAGAAAAAGAAGGTCAAGTGGGACTGTTGAAGCTAGCGCTACCCGGGAGGCAACCCGGCGATTTATTTCTGCATTTTTATTCAATTTCAGTTTTAATAAATGGTTTTATACCATAGACTATCTCAGTATGCTTGTCTTGTTAGTTTGTGGGCTGTTTTTCATTGCGTTTTGTAGGTACTAGCTGAGAATCACTCGATCGAGTAGCTATTTTGCTCGATCGAGCACTTTTGCCGGCAATTCCCTTCGATCGAGCAGACCCTCCTCTCGATCGACCACCTGCAAATAGGGAACCACTCGATCGACTGCTATTTTACTCGATCGAGCAGTTTTTGAGCACCCATGTTACTCGATCAGCTACTATTCCTCTTGATCGAGTGTTATTGACTTGGATTAGCTTCCTGAGACGGTTTTCCGGGCCCTTAGCAACCTCCCATGTTCATGGTCGGTTTGGGGAGGCCTCTTTATTCGCGCATTTTGTGAGTTCTTCCGCATTTACTCTCTTTCTCCTTTAGTTTGCATTTCCTTTCCATGTTTTGGTACAATGGGGGCATTGTACGGTTTGGTTTGGGGAGGTTATGCATCCATATCTGTGTCTGCATCTTGTTTTTATTACATTTCTGTTATCATGTTTAATTTATGTTTGCATTGTTGTTTATTTTCGTTAAAATTCAAAAAAATTCAATAAAAGTTTGAAAAATTGATAAAATTCAAAAATTTGCACGTTTAATTTAGCATATAGGTTGAGTCGGAACGGTAGATTTCAATGATGAAATTGCACTGCAACTGTCTTTTTGCTTAAGCCTTGCATTGAACTGTTATCTTTTAGCTCTGTCTTATTACATATCTACGAGTTAATGTTAAATTTAGCTGAACGAATAGACTTGACCTGAAATTTTGGCAACCTACTTATAATTTCTAAGAATTAGAGCCTTATAAACTGGTGTCATTTATGACCAGTTTCATGTAGGATTGTGAGTAGTTACTCCTTGCATAACATGTATCATTAATTTGCACATATATGAAATTCAATTGCTTTTTGCCTGCATACATTCGGGTTAGTGGTTGGTGTCACATGCAGGGAGGTGCTTACAAATTCCCTTTCTTTCATTTTTACCCATTGAACTCCACATTAGCCAAATTTGCCAGGTGACCTTTAGCTAAATTCCAAATTTAGCCTGCCTTGTCAAGCTAGTTTAGTGTATGTTTTGCGGTATATATTTCATTGTATCAAATTTTGGCGCGTATCTGTTGACTTGGAGTTGGTAATTTATGAAGGAAAGGAGGATGATGAAAAAAAGACGTGAAAAAGAAGAAAAAAAAGAGAAGTTGAAAAAAAAAGGAATTCGAAAAAAAAAAAAAGAAAAAATTCGAAGAAAAAGAAGAAGAAACCGAAAAATAAAGAAAGAAAAGAAAAAAAAAATTCGAAAAAAAATGTTGTTAGGTTGACGGTTTCTGCTCCTATGTTCTATCTTATATCATTTGAGGAGTATGTTTGGTTCGGTTTGGTGAGTTTTATGCCAAATGAAGGGCATGTGCTTTATTCTATAATTGAGTTGGAAATGGATATGTCTCATATGGTTCTGTTTAGGTACTAGCTTGATCACCTATACCTCCACATTCCCATAACATGTTTTGCCTTTTCTTACCCATTGCCTCACTTTACCATATTTTTGTAAGCCCTCGGCTGTGACAGGATCTTATTTGGTTGGAATGTATGTTTGGTAGCTAGAATTGTCTATCATATTAGTTGCATGCATGTTTATGTGGGTCGTAGTTTAGGTGAGCGGCTATTTTTTCTTTCTCTCTTACATATATTTGTTCACCCTTTGCTTCATGAGAGAAGAGTGACCCGTGAGAGTCCGATTTTAAAGGTCTTGCAAGGTCGACGGTTCAGCTTTATTATAAACATCCTATAACTCGTTTGCATTTGACTGTTTAGCTATAAGTGTTAGTTTGCTTGCATTAAATTGGCTTAAGTGGGCATTTGTAGCTAGCTCCGAGTTATCTTTTTCCGTTCCATTAGTTGCATTTTAGTTTACTCGAGGACGAGTAAAGGTTTGGTTTGGGGAGATTTGATACGTGCATTTTATATAGTCTTATTAGCCTATTTTATGCACGTATTTCTATGCTTTTATCGTGGTTTTATGCTACGAAATGCCCCGAATATGCTACTTTGGTTTGTTTTGTCTTATTTGCAGGAATGAACCCAAAAGTAGTGAAATCAAGCCTTTTACCGTCCTTTTAGCATGCATTTGGAGGAAGAGTGAACTTGGAGCGGGAATGTAGCTATTTTGAGATGCGCAAAGAAGAAAGATAGCTAGGCGAGCAAAGGAAGAACTTCAAATTGCTAGTGCCTAATTTGAAGAGCTATATCTCGAGTTCTACAACAGATATTCAGGTGATACCAATTGGAGATGAAAGTTTGTCCTTTTAGCTTTCCAATGCCACCAGAATCACCCTGTTTGACCAAGTAACGAAGAAATGGCAGCCATTTGAAGTTTGGTGCGCGAAGCAGGAATTACGCGCTGAGAAGTGCTCGATCGAGAACTATTTCTATTCGATCGAGAGCCCATTTGCTCGATCGAGAGCTACTTCTTCTCGGTCGAGTGATTAAAGGGAAAGAAGTCTTCGATCGAGAGGAATTGTTCTCGATCGAGAGGAATGCTAAGGAATATCACTCGATCGAGCAACAATCTTTGACGGGCTTGGGCTTTTTAGCTTTATTTTCCGCAATTAGGTTAATAAATCCTATTTTCTTATAAATAGGAAAGTTAGGACGACATTTGGACGCCCTCTTCTCTTCTCTTCTCCCTTTCTCTCGACACTTAATACATGGTTACTGTTACTTTGCTCTTCCTTAATTCCGGATTATTTTAGTAATTCTTTCTTCCCTTTTCTCTCTTTAATTTAATGTTTATTGTTCTTTCTTCTTCTTTATTTCTTGTTCTTCTTTATTCCATGTCTAGCTAAATCCCGTAGTATGTTAGGATTAGGGAAGCCGTGGTAGCAACATATTTTAATTGACTTGAATAGATTAGTCTGGCGATAAGAATTGTATTAGGCAATTTAAATGTTATCCGGTCGAATGAATGCATGCAGGAGACCAATTATAAAAGTAGTTAACCCCGACCTAGATCGAAAGATTGGAAGGGAAGGCTTGCTTAATTACAATAGGGTATTGCAGTGAGGGCGAAAGTTAAGCTGTTTACGCTCTAGGGCGGTTTAAGGACCGAAAGGTGACGACCATAGCTCTTCTTATCAATAGTCTAATCGCCTTAGTATTCCCGATAGTATAAGATCTGATAGCTGCCACGGTAGACCGACTCCTAGCATACTTCCTTTCTCTTATTTTTAATTTCCTTTATTCCCTTCTCTTGCCTTTAGTTTCAGTAGTTTAGTTAGTTCACAATCAATTCAAAACCCCCATTTCTGTGACACCCTGACAGACCGAATTAGACAGATAGATAGCAACTTAGCCTCCCTGTGGAGATCGACCCTACTTGCTGCTAGCTTCTGTTAGTAGTACTTAG
Organism: Silene latifolia; assembly: GCF_048544455.1. Lineage (NCBI taxonomy): Eukaryota > Viridiplantae > Streptophyta > Magnoliopsida > Caryophyllales > Caryophyllaceae > Silene > Silene latifolia. Next base: position 49,750 of record NW_027413278.1, read on the forward strand.
GTATTTTATTTTTGGTGTAGAACGACCGCATCACATTATAAAAAACCGTTTTAAACAACCATTTTAACAACCAGGAGGCACCTCTTGGCTCGCCCCATGGCTAGCGCCTCAAGAGTCTGCCTATTTCTATCTTCCAAAACCTGGGTAGAGCCCTTCCCTCGCCAATAGGCTCGCGCCCCAATGAGGATGCCTGGCATCGTTCTGTCCTATTTTGGCACTTGTCTAGGACGATCTCGATTACGGTTAATCTGAATACATGACGGATCAAATTGACAAGCTTACATTTTTACACTTTGTCATTTGACACCCCTTTTCAATAAATGGATCGTGTTAAGCATCATAACCCGAATTTGGTAAATGGATGTTTAATTTCCGTTTTCACATGCAAATCAATCTAAATCCAACTTGACATCTTATGCTTGATATTTGGATTAACAAACCGACTTAGAAAGCTCACATGTTAGGTTAAACTTTTGGATGCGCATTCATGCATTTTAACCGTTCTATCAACTTTTGCACTTAAACAACCACGATCGATCAGTAGAGGCCGCTAACGCGGGCGAGATCGGGTGTCCGATTAAAGGGCTTCTCAATACGTACCCTCACCCCTTACTCAGAACCTTTGGATAGTGGATGGCCTTATCCGGGGCATACAAGAGTCATTTTAGGCATAAAATGCTAAAAGGGGGACGAATCCTTATCTTTGGTGCCTATGTCAAATACTGCTTTGTGCTTCGTTTGACCGAGGTATAAAGTGGATTTCGAACGGGTTCCAGGCATCCCATAATTGCTTGGTGGCGACTCCGAACATCTCTAATCGTTTCGAGACCTTTACCGAGACGAAACCGACCGATCTAAAGCGATCCGGTCGAAAGCATTTTTACGCCGCCGAGCGTGGCTTTCAAAAGACCGCTGCATGTCCACAGATTGGCTTGGCGTGCAGGTGGCCCGTGACCGCAGATCGGTAGGTGGCCCAAATCCACAGACCGAGATGTGGCCCATGTCCACAGATTGTCGACTCCGCTGGGGAAAACTAGGACACTTGTGTCTTTGTGATCCTTAGAGGCGAAACTCGAACGAGGTCGTGGTTAAAGTGCTTTAATTGATATTATGGTCATAAGTCGGGTTCCTTGTCCGGGCCCACAACCTAACCCTTTTCGACCAATTGGCTCGTCCCGTCGGCGTGAGTTTTCTCTTCCCCGCGTTTTGAATCCCGATTGAGTCAAGCATGCCGTTGACGTTACACATTTTTGTTTCGTCAAAGAGCTTTCATCACCTTCGAGAACGAGGCTAGGGCACCTTCCTTATACATTTTGTTTGGACTGGTATCCCTCTCGAAAATCGGGTTTTGATTGCTTGGTGTGTATCCCACCCTATTAAGGCAAAACCCGTGTCAGCATTATGCATAATATAATGAACTATGAGTGCTTATGTGTTATGTGATCATAAGTCCTTCCGTGTCATTTTCAAACTTTCAAAAACACATTTTGCGCCGTTATAATGGCCATTTCAAACCTCGGTCTTTTGCCGACCGTTGCCCACCTTTTATACCGTCGTAATGGCGATTTTCAAACCCGGTTTTTACAACCGTTTCAAAACACCTTTTTGCGCCGTTCTAATGGCCATTTTAAACCTCGGTCTTTCGCCGACCGTTGCACGCCTTTCTAGGCCTTCGTAATGACGATTTTCAAATCCGGTTTTCTACAACCATTTCAACACACCTTTCTAGGCCGTTGTAATGACGATTTTCAAACCCGGTTTTTACAACCGTTTCTAAGCGCCTTTTTATGCCGTTATAATGGCCATTTCAAAACACGGTTTTTATAACCATTTCAAATGCACCGTTTTATACCGTTGTAATGACGATTTCAAACCTTGGTTTTCACAAACCATTTCAAAATCCCCTTTTACGTCGTCATAATGGCCGTTTCAAAACTCGGTCTGCCGCCAACCGTTGCATTCTCAAAGCGCCCTTTTACGCCGTCGTAATGACGAATTCTACCCTCGAATTTTCAAAATTCAAAATCAATTTTTAAACAGAAACGTTTTTCAAACCGTCGTAATGACGATTTTGACCCGTGCAACTTTCCAAAATTTCAAATGTCATTTTCGAAATCAAATTTGGCTTTTCTAAGCCGTCGTAATGACGATTTCAATTCTCACAATTTTCGATTTGCATACCGTCTTTCAAAGGTGAAAATGGTTTTTTAACCCGTCGTAATGACAAATTCAATCCTTACAATTTCCAATTCCAAATCTTTGAAAACAAATTTAACCGTTTTCAAATTTCAAATCTAATTTCAAATAATTTGAAAACAAATTTAACCGTTTTCAAATTTCAATTCAAAACCAAATTTTTGAAAACAAATTTAACCGTTTTTCAAATTTCAATTCAAAATCAAATCTTTGAAAACTAATTTAACTGTTTTCAAATTTCAAATCCTATTTCAAATTCTTTGAAAACAAATTTGACCGTTTTCAAATTTCAATTCAAATTCAAATCTTTGAAAACAAATGACGTTTTCAAATTTCAAATCCAACTTCAAATAATTTGAAAACAAATTTAATCGTTTTCAAATTTCAATTCAAAGTCAAATATTTAAAAACGAATTTAACCGTTTTCAGATTTCAAATCAAAACTCAAATCATTTGAGAACAAATTTAACCGTTTTCAAATTTCAAATCAAAACTCAATATTTGAAAACAAATTTAATGTTTTGATTTCAATCAAATTTCAAATCTTTGAAAACAAATCTAATCGTTTTCAAATTTCAAATCCAACTTCAAACCCTTTGAAAACAAATTTAACGTTTTAATTTCAAATCAAATCTTTGAAAACGAATTTAACCGTTTCCAAATTCCAATTCAAAATCAATTCATTCGAAAACAAATCTAACTGTTTTCAAATTTCAATTCAAAATCAAATCTTTGAAAACAAATCTAACCGTTTTCAAATTTCAAATCCAACTTCAAACCCTTTGAAAACAAATTTAACCGTTTTCAAATTTTAAATCAAACCTTTGAAAACAAATTTAACCGTTTTCAAATTTCAATCCGAAATCAAATCTTTGAAAGCAAATTTAACCGTTTTCAAATTTCAATTCAAAATCAAATCTTTGAAAACAAATTTAACCGTGTTAAAATTTCAATCCGATTCCAAATTATTTGAAAACAAATCTAACCGTTTTCAAATTTTCAACCCAATTTTAAATCCTTTGAAAGCAAACTTAACCGTTTTAATGGCCATTGTGATGACGATTCCAAATTATTCGATTCTCGATTTTCTAATCCGGATTTGAATTTCAAAATCCGTCTTTGGAAACAACACATTGTTTTCAGAGCCGCTGCAATTTCAACTCAAATCGTCTTTTGAAAACAAACCTAAGACAACTCTTTGTTGCCCGACCTTTTGAAGATCCCTACTCTTTGGAAGCTGTCCATAAAACGACAAATGAATCTTTTTGAAAATTTCTATTTTCGAAAATTTCAGTCCACCTTTCCGATTCAGCCTCGAGTCGATTAGAGTCCAGTCGATTTAAAGTCAACTAATCTAGATAATGTCGAGTCTCCGCCGAAGTTAGTACCTACCTTCTGGTCTAGGTCGTGTCGCCTAATTGTCGAGACATCTTCAATGGCGTTAGCAGAGTCAAAACCCCTCTGGTATTAAACCCGCATTTCCCTTACATTACAGGTCAAAGGTCAAGTTTGTGTACATGTCTTGTCCAACGGCGTCACGCCATCAACGCACATCCAAACTGAGTCAGAATTCGTCTATCTAGGCATTACGATGCCAAAGTCGACACTCGAGCCTAAATTCAAGTCATGCACCAAGAGTTCAAACACAAGAGGTCATTCACGATCTTTAATGAACTCATAACCTAGTCACACTGTCGCGTCTTCACAACATAACTGCCTTTTATACATATGTGTCGCACTTGCCTTGTTTGTGCAAATCCTTACCAAGACAAGTTATAACGCCTATCGTTATGTCAAATAGGAATCCTGATGCGTGTCTAATATATGATGTTTTACACCCCATTTTACACGCATTTCAGAGCTCAATTGTGTAGTTTTATGCTACTATTTGCCCATTTCCTCTACTTTTGTATTTTTATGTAATATTGCATATTTATGCGGAAATGAGTAGATATTGAGCCAAATCCGTCCCCGAGTATCTTGCATAGCATTTGACGTGAAGTGTTCATTCAAGGAACGAGCTTGGTGCGCATTTTGAGGCCCGAAAGACAAATCCACGAGAATTAGAAGTCAAGTATCAGCTAAAGCAGTCGATCGACTGGTTCCCTTAGTCGATCGACCAACGCACGACTTCCAGGAACTACTGTTCAGCATAGACCGGTCGATCGACCGCTGCCTATGGTCGATCGACCAAGCCGCTACTATGACGTGAATCAATAGAACGAGGAATAGAAAGCCCAATGTGTTCTAGGTTTAGGGAGAAGAGTTGCGTACTTTTCCTTTATAACGTAACCTAGTTTACAGATACAATCATCCAGTTTTTATATACATTCAGTTTAATTCAGTTTTCATTAGCTTTATTATCATAAATTCATTAGGGTTCTTAATATTGTTGGGTATTCAATACAATTCGGTTTTCGGATCTTCCTTCTGCAAATTCATTCGGTATTCCTCTGCCTATTTTCAGTTTCATTACTTTATCATTCATAGTATAGAATTGTTAGTTAGTTTCCCGAAGCCATAATTATCGTTTTATGTTAGCCTTTTATTCCGTTAATTTAAGCATGAATTCAGTAGTTAATTTCGTTAATTTCATTGTTGTTATCATTCCTAGTATGAGTATCTAAATTAATTGTGCTAGGATGTAGGGGAACTGTAGGTTAGGCAGCATTAGAATTAACATGGCCTGAAATCGCATGCCGGTCGATCGACTGGCCACGCTGAGATTGTTTCGTTTTAATTGTTTTAATTGTTGTGTTTGACGAATCGAGTGCACGCGACCAGTTGAATACATAGGATTTGACCGACCCAATAAAGATCGAAAGATAGGGAAGGGAGATAGCCTACTTAATTAAGACGACTAGATTAATTAGATCGAAAGATAGATTAATTTAGACCTTTAGTCACTTTTCAGGACGAGAGTCAGTACTAGTGATATTAGGGACCCGTAGCAAGATCGAAAGATGCTATTTGTTAAGAGTGGACCGAAAGGATCTCTTATTTTCCCGTCTCACGTGATTGTTTTAGACCTACCTAGTTTGCTACCGCCGAAACTATAGTGAACCGACCATCCTTGCACCCTTTTAATACCTGTTTTATCCGTTTATTTAGTTTACTGTCTTTTATCTGCCTTTAGCTATAGACCAAATCAACTCAATCCCCACATACTGTTACCTTAGACTGAAATTAGACATCTAATAATTACATCTGCCTCTCTGTGGTTCAACCCTGTTACCACTAGCTTTTGTTAGTTTTAATAGGTTTTATAAATATTATTTTTGGTACTCACAACGACGGGTATCAAATTTTGGCGCCGTTGCCGGGAGGCAATTGTTCTAATTTTTAGTTGTTTTATTTTAGTCTGTTTCTTAGTTTAAGGGACATTCGTTCCTTAAACTAATCTCATATTCTTTTTGTAGTTTCTTCTTATGCGCAGGTCATAGGGTGGTGAATTAGTACCTTTCAATCCTGAGATTGAGAAGACCTTGCGTGAGTTGAGATGATCATCTAGAGTACTGCCGACAGAGGAAGAGCTGAGTACTCTGTCTAGTTACTACGAGAACGAGCTATACGAGGAGGATCCACCTTCATCACCCATTTCCACTTCTTTAGCTAAGATAGTCACATCTCCAGAATTTCCAGTCATGGCTAAAGAAGCGAGTATAGCAAGTCACTCTGAGCCTATAGCTGCAAATCTATACAAGGGGTTCGAATTACCGGGAGCTGATAGAAAATTAGAACCGAAGCCTTCTTATATCAACTTGGTTGAGAGAAACCAATTCGGGGGTGCTGCAAATGAAGATGCAGCCAAGCATATGGAGATATTTATTGATTATTGCTGCTCTATACCCCCGCCAACCGGTGTGACCCAGGACCAGATAAAGGAGACTATGTTTATATTCTCACTCCGCGATGCTGCAAGGGAGTAGTACAAAGATCTGGACCGAGCTACTAATGGGATCACCGAATGGAATTCTTTGGCCTTGGCATTCTACAAGAAGTACTTTTCTGCCTCGAAGACGAATGCTATTAGAGCTCAAATCACGAGCTTTAAACAGGGGCCTGATGAGAATTTTCACGAGGCATGGGTTCGTTTCAAGAAGCTGGTGCGAACCATCCCGCATCATGGGTTTGAGAAGTGGAGCCTATGCAATCAGTTCTACAATGGGCTCTATGACGATCAAAGGGCTATCTGACGCGACGACAAAGAAATGGCGATTCAGGAGAACACGGGGAGACTAAAGGGTGGAAGATCATTGATGACTTGACCACCCACAAAGCTGAGTATGGGAATTCCCGGGGAAATCAAAGGAGAGCTCTTTGAATCTCTTCTGTTCTTTGCATTAGAAGCTCTCACGGCGAGATTTGACAAGTACGAGTTGGGAGGAGCTTCAAAAGGAGGGATTTACCATGTAAATCTTTGTTTGAGACGGTCCTTTCGTCTGTAAAAGATGTGGAGCTGAGGGACATGTTTCAGACAATTGCCCTAGTCCCTTTGAGTCTTGTGCTGCCTTTCAACATTATAGGCAGACAAACACATACTATGAGCCGAATGTCCACCCAAACTTGAGGTGGAGTAGCCAAAATGTCTTGAATCCGACTCAACCTCCACAGCAGCAGCAGCAGCAGAGCTATGTGCCCCCTCATAAGCAACAACAGTTTCAAAAGCCTCCGTATGTCCCACAGCAGCAGCAACAAGTCCAAGGTTCTGATTTCAATGAGTTGAAGAATTTGTTGCTGAAGGAATCCCAGGCTAGAGAGGCCGGGATGAAGATGTTGGAGAGCCAAATTGCCCAAATGGCTAGCAAGAATACAACTCGAGCTCCGGAACATTTATCGACTCAAATTGATCAAAAGGAGACCCTTAATGCTATCACCTTGAGGAGTGGGTCTACCCTTGATGGGCCCGCTATGGCTGAGGATGTCACTGAAAAAGATGAGGCGGAACCGAGCAAGGAGAAGGCAGTGACGAATAAAAACAAGAAAAAGACGATCAGCAGGTATGTCAGTCGATCGACTGACATACCCAGTCGATCGACTGGTCCGCGACAACCAGAAGCTACTGTTCCTGTAGAGGTCAGTCGATCGACTGACCAACCTGGTCGATCGACTGACAGTGCTGCTGATAGTGATTCTTTTCGTCCTCCGATGCCCGATAACTTGAGGGACCACTTGTTTCGGGGTACTACTGCCCCGAAAATATTGAGGACAGACCCGACTGCTGATGGGTCCATTCCGGTTCTGAATTACGACCCTTTGTCGATTAATGGTTCACATTTGAGACGGTCTGAAGAAGGGTCAAGCTACAACAAGGAGAAGGTGGTGGATTTTCAGCCTAAATCTACCGATGCTGGCATGAGAGATTTAGAGGAGAGGGCTAAGTTGCTACTTTCAGCCCCTTATCCAGAGAGATTGGTGCCGACAAAGGAACAGGTATCATTTAATAAGTTTGAAAAGGTTATTCGTAGTTTAAATGTGCAAGTTCCTTTCCTTGAATTGGTCAATCAAGTGCCTGCTTACACGAAATTCATGAAACAACTTTTATCTAAAAAGAAGTCACTTGAAACTGTGCATATTGTCGCACTAACTGAGGAGACATGCTCTTATTTGACCCATACTGCACCCCTTAAGCTAGAAGACCCGGGTAGTTTTTCTGTCCCATGTAATATTGGCACCTTTCCTATAGAGAAAGCCTTATGTGACCTAGGAGCCAGTATTAGTGTAATGCCCTTGAGTCTTGGTAGGAAGCTCAAATTGACTAGGTTTGCAGTAACCAACATGACAGTACAGATGGCTGATCGCTCTGCGGTCCAGCCTATAGGAGTCTTAGAGGACATTCCCGTGCAAATAGGGATGTTTTTTTCCCCTGTTGACTTCGTAGTACTAGATATTCCCGAAGATGCCCATATTCCTATCATTTTGGGTAGACCATTCCTGCACACTGCTGGTGCTGTTATTGATGTTGGTTCGGGTACTTTGACCTTTAAGGTAGGCAAGCATTCCATTGTCTTTGCCCAGACGGCTAGGAAGAAAGACCCCATGTGGCCTGTAACTTGCAATACGGTTTCTGAAAAGAAATCTTATTTTATACTACCTGATATGCCTGTCTCTATTCCTACTCTGTTGTGACACCTCCGCCCCAGATTAGGAGCAAGGTGGAGGAAGATTCGTCTATTTCTGATATTGCAGGAGCTGGTTTGGGGAAGGAAGAGCCGCATGTTGCTCCAGCTGTGAAGGAGCCAATAGTTCAAAGAGGCGGTCTAGGATGCCTTAGCTATGGCACGGATGAGGAGCCCGAAGATGAGCCAGTCAAAGCAACGGAGTCTGATCTGGATTACGACGAGTCCGAAGAGGTCATTGAATGGGAAGATGTCCGACATGTTGATCCGTTGAGTTCTGCGGACGTTGCAGCTGAGAAGATGAGCACTGTTGAGGCTACCACTTGTATCCAGAAGCCAGTCAAGTGGGCCATTCCATGGCCGTTCTTGATCAACTATTAGTTGATTGAGACTTTTTCACAAACAATACATTTTATTTGCTTTCGTTGAACCTTTTTATTTATTGCTTTTGTGTGCGCGAGACTTCGCATTTTATTTCGGTTGCTTAGGATTTTAAATACGTTAGTCGGTTACTTTGGGTTTTGCGCAATTTTGGGCGCGTTATTATGTGCATTTGCAGGTTTATAGACCTTGATAGCTCAAGTTATTGAGCTAATTAGACGAGATCAGGAAGTTACCGCAGGTCAGCCAGTCGATCGACTGCTTCCTATGGTCGATCGACTGAGCCGCGATTTCCAGAAGCTCCTGTTGCTGTTCACCTTGGTCGATCGACTGGGTGATGTGGTCGATCGACCGCCCAGAGCTGCTGTACCTGTTTTCGTTCATTCCCCTGCTGAGTTTGATCGATTTGTGGAGTCAAGGGAGTATTCCCTTTACTTTATTCTTTGCTTAATTTCTTATTTCTTCTGTTTTTCATTTTTTGCACATAATTTTACCGTCCCAATTTTGTTTTCTCGTTTTATGCGTGGTATTTTCTGTCTTTTCAGGTACTTATTGGTAGCACTGCTGGCTACTAAAACCTCCTAGCTCACGCTGGTTTGGGGAGGTTTCCTTTTGCTGCGCTTAAAGTCTTGTGAGTTCCATGTCTTCACTTTATGTCTTATTTCGTTAATTTATCGCAAATTCCCACTTCCTGTTTGTTTCATTACATGATTTTGCACAATGGGGACATTGTGCGATTTGGTTTAGGGAAGGGTTTTGCGTTGCATTTCATATGTTTTTGCATTCACGTTTACATTTCAGTTTGCATTGTTGTTTGATTCCTTTATATATACAAATTTCAAAAAAAAATTTGGAAAATTTCAAAAAATTTCAAATAAATGCACTTTTATTTTAGCATATAGGTTGAGTCGGAACGGTAGTATTTCAATGATGACATTGCATTTGCATCTGTTTTTGCCTAAGCCTTGCTAATTGACATGTTATTAGTAGAATCCTATTTGCATAGTCTACGAGTTTTCGTTAACTTATTTGCTGGACCTTAGACTTGACTTTGATTTTTGGCAAACTACATCATTTTCTGAGATTTAGAGCCTATAACTGGTGACATCCATGACCAGTTTATCTAGGATGTGAGTAGTTACTCCTTATGAGACATGTTACATAAATGTGCATAAATATGAAACTTAATCTGCTTAATACCTGTATGCATTCGGTTTGTGGTTAGTTGACACATGTGGTAGAGGTCTTCCTTTATTCATTTTACCCATAAGCTCCACACTGCCAACAACAGCCTTTTTGTCCCATTACTACATCCTACATTTAGCCTGCCCTTGTCAAGCTAGTAGTTTACGTTTTGGGATTGTTACTTCGTTTTTGGTAGCATATGCTCATTCTGAGATGAAGATGAAAAGAAAAAAAAAAGAAAAAAAGAAAAATGATTCGAAAAAGAAAAAAGAGTGCTGTACTGTAGAGGCAGTCGATCGACTGCCAATTATGGTCGATCGACCGCTGCCCAAGAAGAGAAAAAGAAAAATCAATTCGCATGATTCAAGTCTTTATTCAAATGGCGATTTTTGCTCCCATGTTTCATTTGTACCTTATGGGGAGTTGATTATTTCGGAAATTGTGAGTTTTGTGCTTGCTATAGCACCGTGTGGATTGAAGTTTGAGAAAGAAGTGGATATTTTCATATGGTTTTGTTACGGTACTAGCTTGATCACCTGTACCCCCACATTCCCATAAATGTTTTGCCTTTCCTGCCCATTTCCTCACATATCCCATATATACCTCGGCATGTGTCATGGTCATTTGTTCGGTTGGAATGCATATGTACGGTTGTAGAGATTACTTTCATATTATATTGCAGGCATGTTCTTATAGGTCGTAGTTAGGTGAATGTCACTGATATAGGATTCTTTTGCACCCTTTTTCCCTTCTAATTCCATGCTTTCCGACTCCATTTGAGTCGGTTTTGTGCTTCCTCTCTCGAATTTCGTGTCCCAATTCCCTTTACTATGACGTTGTGGCCTCCTTGCAGAAATTGAGGCGGGAATGGGTGATATGAAGCAAGGAAGACGGGTTTACTAAGCTTTGCATGGAAGAAGATGGGAATTATGATGAGAGGTAATCCCAGCCGGTAGGCCGGCTGGGGATACGTGTATATACAGCTGAAGAAGAAATCAAGCAAGGGGCATCCCCAGCCGGTGGCCCGGCAGCCGGTCAGCCGGCTGGGAAAACATATAAGCTGAATTCACAAGTTTTTGAAGGAAGTTACAGGAACTTCCCAGCCGGTCAAATGACCGGCAGCCGGCCAGCCGGCTGGGAGTTCCCCCAAACCCAGAAGTCAAGATTCAAAGACAAACGTGTCCTCAGCCGGTCAGTGACCGGCAGCCGGTTGACCGGCCAGACATACCTGATGACTCCCAAGATTTATTTCAACTTCCAGGGATCTCCCAGCCGGCCAGAAGACTGGCAGCCGGTTGACCGGCCGGGAATGCAGACTCGTGTTTTCAAGCCCATTTCAAATCCTACCCTAATCCTGGTGGAAACTATATATACCCCCTCCCTTAACCATTTTGTACACACTCTCCCAGATCTGAAATTATTTCCTTTTCCAAGTTTCAAACTTTGTTAATCAATTGTTAATCATTCCTTAATTAGACAAGTTATTCAATTAGTTAGTAATTGAAATTGGGTTGTAAGAAGATTGAAGGTTACTCCTTCTTTATTTTTCTATCCTAATTCCTTTTCTTGCTATTGAGTTGGTATTATTTCTCTCCCTATTTTCATTAGTTTACATTTGCTTTTTCTTTAAGTTGGCTTGGTTGTTTATGTTAAATTTGCATCCTTGTTGTTTGATTGTTGTTTTTTTCTTTATTGTTCATCTTTTCATTTTTCATCTTTGTTGTTTACGCCCAAAGATTCAGTCTTTGAGTTTATTAAGTTAAAGTTTGTGCCTTTAGTTTAATCTTTATTGTCTCTTGAATTAAATTGTCTTTCCTTATAATTTAAGTTGGGTATTTGCATGATTAGTAATAGAATTTGTTCTTCCACCATGTTTATGCTTAAAGACTCCATCTTTATTGTTTATCTTGCCTTTAGAAACATGATGAGTGAGTAGTTACCCTTCTAGGGTTTAGGGGGAGCCTAAATAGGATTAGTGGGCATGATTAGTTGATAAGTTTTGAGTCTTTGGTGTAGGAATTTGTCCTTCTTAGCATTGCATACAAGGTGTTCGACGAATTGTGTGAGTGAAAGCTTGTGCCTTTTTGTCTTAATAACTTAATTCCTCCTTTGAATGAAAATTTGTTGGTGGTCTTGTTGCATGTTTTGAAATAGTTGTTGCTCAACAAAAGTTGTTAACCGCCTCTAGGACGAACCCTCACCTTAGACTATTTTATCGACTTGTCGCCCCTAGTTCATTTAGGTGACCCCGAAGACCCTAGTCTCTTAATCAATCGTATTCACCTTCATTCAATCGTTTTCTTAGTTGCTCTAGTAGTTGAAATAAAAACCCTTTTCCTTCATTTTTGACTAGACTTGACTCTTAGTTAGGCTAAGTAGAAACCCCCGCCGTCTTCGTGTTCGACCCCGATTTACAACTAGATTGGGTTATTATTGTTGGTGGTAAGTGTGTTGACCCCACCGTTGAAAACTTACCCATCAAATGGCGCCGTTGCCGGGGATGGCGTTAGGTTATGCTTAGTTTTTGCTTAGAGTCTTTGCTTTAGTCTTATCTCAATTGTTAGTTTGTTTTAGTAGTTGTGTGTTCTTTGTAGAGTGTGTGATTTCTTGCCTTACCCTAGTGTGTAAAAACACTAGGAGACTAATGATTTGTCAAGTGCATGCCTAGAAGGAACCACCAAGCTCTTCTCTTCAACTCCGACCCCGAAAGGCTTTTTAGAACCTTGAGGACAAGGACCCTTGAGAGAGTTAGGAATAGTTACCCTCAAGCAAACTTGGACCAACCAAATTCACACATCCCACAAAATATTGATACCACAACCACCCTTCAACCAAACCTCACAATTGAGACTCTACTAGAAAACCCCTTTCATAACTTCCCTAATTATAATAGCCCACCTCAAACACCACCACATCAAGTACCAAATCCACCACCACAAATGGCTCTTAGAGATCACAACCGGCCTAACCATAATGATTCATGTAACCCTATCAATTTTGGCACCTTGGCCCCAAACAACTTTGAAATGCATCCCGCCCAAGTCGGGTTAATTGAGAAGGACTTGTTTGGGGGGCATATTGAAGAGGATGCCCATGCTCATCTCCGGAAGTTTAAGAGGAAAGTTTCAATGATGAAGAAGAATGGGGTGTCCGAAGACACCTTGAGAATGATGTTGTTTCCGTTTTCATTGACGGGGAAAGCGGACCGCTGGTTGAACATTCACCCACCGGATACCTTCACTACTTGGGATGCCTTGGCTAAAGCATTCATGGCCAAATACTACCCCTCCTCAAAGACCGCGATGCTCCGTAATGAGATTCATACGTTTCAACAAGAGGATGGAGAGTCTTTGGGTGAAGCTTGGGACCGTTATCAAGACTTGATAGCAAGTTGCCCCCACCATGGAATACCGGAATGGTACATCACTCAAACATTCTTCCAAACTTTGCTAACAAGGACTAAGGAGATGGTAAATGCCTCCGCGGGGGGAGGATTTGATCACTTGAGTGATGAAGAGGGCACGACATTGATCAAGAAAATGGTAGATTCGGAGGCAAACTATGGTTCTAGAGGAAACATGCTAAGAAGGAATGGGAAGTTTCCTAAGGAAAACGCCTCCAACTCCGAGACAAATGCCAAGCTCGACTTACTCACAAAACAATTTGAGAAGTTTTCAAGAAATCAAGTGAACCAAGCCGCAATCTCATATGGGGCACCCATGGAAGAAGTGGCTCAAGTCTCAAGTTGTGAGCTTTGTGGAGGAAGTGGTCATACTTATGACTTGTGTGGCAACAATTACAATGGGGTCTATGAAGAGAATGTTCAAGAGGTTAACGCTTTTCAAGGCTTTAACAACAATTCAAGACCCACAAGACCACCTTTCAACAACCCAAACGTCTACAATCCAAATACCAATTTCTACCACCCCGGTTTGAGGAACCACCCCAACTTTAGTTACAAAAGCACCAATGTTCAAAACCCACAACACCTTCAACCACAAGCCCCAACCAACCCACCCGATTTTGCTCAACAAAGGGGAATATTCCCCAACCCAAGACCTAATCCCGGGAACCAAAACCAATGGCCAAACAACAATCAAAACCAAAATTATGGGAATCAAGCACAAGGATACCAAGATTTTGGTGGAAATCAAGGAAACCAAGGGTTTTACCAAGGGAATCAAGTGAATCAAGCAAACCAAGGATTTGGGCAAGGGTATGTTCAAGGGTTTCAAGAACAAGGTCAAGGATCAAACTTCAACAACAATGGTCCAAGAGCTAACTTCCAAGGGGGGCAAAACAACAATCAAGGTCCCAATGCTCGGTATGACTATGGGTTCCCTTTACCCATAGCCAACCAACCTTATCAAGAACCCCAAGGTGAGCTCTCTCAAGTTGAGTTTTTGAAGATGATAAAGAACATGCAAATTCAACATAGTCAAGAGATAGCTAATTTTGCTAAAGCTACTCAACAAGAACAAGCAAACTTGAGGGCTACCTTCCTTAAGGACATGAGGGAAATGGGATATAAGATGGCTTCTCATGCTATGGCCAACCCTCAACGGCCGCCCGGTGGTTTATTGGCTCAAGGACAAAGCTCCAAGGATGCCTCAAATAGCCACCATGCTCATGCGGTAGTGCTAAGGAATGGTGTGGAGCTTGAGGACCCCTACAAGGACCTTGTGGTAGATATGGATGAAAATCCCAAGAGGGATGAGTTGGAAGTAAATGATGAAGAGGAAAGCTCACCCATTGAACAATTGGGTAATGCTAGAGAAGACAAGAAAGGGAAGAAGGCTTTTGAGGATGTGTCTAGAAAGGTAATTCAAGAGGACAAGGATGTTGATGGGTATGTTGAAGACCTCCCTTATGAGGAGGAAGCTATTGAAGAAGTACCTTTGCAACAATCTAAAAAGGTAACAAGGAATTCGACTCCTCCAAAGGTATCTTCAAATTCCCAACTTGTTCCTAAAATTCCTTACCCTTCAAGAGCCATAAGGAGTAGGGAAAACCTTAAGTATACCAAGTTTTGTGACATGCTTGAGAAACTTGAGGTTACCCTACCCTTTACGGAGGTGATAATGAACATGCCAACCTACTTAAAATTTCTAAAAGATATTTTGACAAAGAAAAGAGTCTTGGGTGGCCAAGAAATAGTGGCTATGGAAGAGGCATGTAGTGCTCATATCCTTAATAAAATGCCCACTAAGCTTGGTGACCCGGGGAGCTTTTCAATCCCATGTGTAGTAGGTGGTGTGCCCATATCTAGAGCTCTTTGTGATTTGGAAGCAAGTGTAAGTGTTATTCCTTTGAAGGTTGCCAAGAAAATCGGAATTCAAAACCTTGCTTCCACTTCAATGACTCTCCAATTGGCGGATAGGTCCGTCAAGCACCCTATGGGGGTGCTTGAGGACGTACCCGTCAAAGTTGGAAAGCTTTTAATTCCCGCCGACTTTGTTGTCCTCGATATTCCGGAGGATAGCCACACTCCCATCATCCTTGGTAGGCCATTCTTGGCTACCGGAGGAGTTCTCATTGATGTGAAGAATGGGCAGCTAACCTTCCAAATCGAGGGCAACAACGTCGAATTTAACCTACCGAACATGATGAAAGGACCAAAGATGGAAAGGTTGAGCACTATTGAGTTGGTAGATGAGGTGGTACATGAAGTAACCCGTGAAGAAGCGGAGATGGAAGAGGTTTTTCAAATCTCTTTGCATGATGACGCAATGAAGGAGGACCATGAAGTTGATGAGGAACTATTGAAGAAAGTGGAGGGCTTTCTCCCTCCAAAGGTCCAACTCAAACCCTTGCATCCCTCACTCAAGTATGCTTTCCTTGATTAGGGAGAGGCCTACCCGGTGATCGTTAATGCTAACCTAAGTGAGTCCCAAGAAAAGAAGCTTTTGGAAATCTTGAAAACCCATAGAGGGGCACTTGGGTATAGCATTGATGACATCAAAGGCCTAAGTCCGAGCTTGTGCATGCATAAAATAGTTTTGGAAGAGGGGAGTCAACCCAAGGTTGACGGTCTTAGGCGGATTAACCCAAAGATGGCCGAGGTGGTGAAAAATGAAGTGTTGAAACTTCTATAGGCCGGTATTATATACCAAATTACCGATAGCAAATGGGTTAGTCCGGTCCACGTGGTACCAAAGAAAGGGGGGGTACAAATGGTTGAACAAGAGGATGGCACCACCCTACCTACTAGACCCGTGACCGGGTGGCGCATGTGTATTGACTACCGCAAGCTCAATGCCGCCACCCTAATAGACCACTTCCCAATTCCCTTCATTGACAAAATGCTAGAAAGGCTCGCGGGCCATGCATACTATTGCTTCTTAGACGGTTATTCCGGGTTTTTCCAAATTCCCATCCACCCGGATGACCAAGAGAAGACGACCTTTACTTGTCCAATAGGGGTCTATGCCTACCGTAGGATGCCATTCGGGCTTTGTAATGCGCCCGACACCTTTCAAAGGTGCATGATGGCAATATTTTCCGATTTCCTTGAAAAAAGCATGGAAGTCTTCATGGACGAGTTTAGTGTCCATGGAGACTCGTTTGAGCTTGGTCTTAAGAACTTGGCTAGTGTGTTGAAACGGTGTGAGGAGCACAACCTCGTCCTTAATTGGGAAAAATGCCATTTCATGGTGGAGAAAGGGGTTGTCCTCGGTCACATCGTTTCTAGTAGGGGTATTGAGGTCGATGGGGCTAAAGTTGCGGTCATAGAGAATTTGTCACCCCCCTTCAATGTTAAGGGAGTGAGAAGTTTTCTAGGCCACGCCGGGTTTTATCGGCGTTTTATCAAGGATTTTTCAAAAATAGCAAAGCCCTTAACCTCATTACTCCTTAAGGATTCCCCCTTTGTGTTTGATGATTCTTATCTTGAAGCTTTTAATAGGTTGAAGAGAGCATTGGTCACGGCACCGATAATCCGGTCTCCGGATTGGAACCTTCCTTTTGAGATAATGTGTGATGCTTCGGACTTCGCGGTTGGTGCAGTTCTTGGGCAAGTTGTGGATAAGAAGCATCATGTGATTTATTAAACAAGCAAGACTCTCGACCAAACACAATGTGGATATGCTACAACCGAAAAGGAAATGTTGGCAATTGTTCATGCCGTGGAGAAATTCCGACAATACCTTGTTGGGTGTAAGGTGGTGGTTTACTCCGATCACACCGCCTTGAGACAATTGATGGTGAAGAAAGATGCAAAGCCCCGACTCTTGAGATGGGTCCTACTTCTCCAAGAGTTTGATTTAGAGATTAAGGATAAGGCCGGGTCGGAAAATGTTGTAGCCGACCACCTATCAAGATTGACCGTTGAAGATCATGGGATACAAGACAAGAGTGGACCCATCAATGAGTGGTTACGGGATGATGAACTCATGGAAGTTACCGTCAAAACCCCTTGGTTTGCGGATCTTGCAAACTACATTGTAAGTGGTTTCTTACCGGATGAAATGGAACAAAGAGAAAGGCGGAAGTTGAGAAATGATGCTAGGAGATACTTTTGGAATGACCCACATTTGTTCCGCAAGTGTGGGGATGGAATGTTCCGGAGATGTGTTTCAAGAGAGGAGGGCTTGGAGATTGTCGACCGGGTTCACAATTCCGCCTATGGGGGACACTTGGCCACCTCTAGAACTATTGCCAAGATCCTCCAAGGTGGATTCTATTGGCCCTCCATGTTTAAGGACATCCACTACTTTGTTAAATCTTGTGATGCTTGCCAAAGGGTTGGGAACATTGGAAAGAGGAGTGAGATGCCCTTGACTAATATATTGGAAATTGAGCTTTTTGATTGTTGGGGTATAGACTTCATGGGACCCTTTCCCAACTCTTGTGGAAACGAATACATCATGGTCGCGGTGGACTACGTGTCCAAATGGATTGAAGCGGTCGCCGCCCCCACCAATGATAGCAAGGTAGTGATGAAGCTTTTCAAATGCACGATTTTCCCAAGGTTCGTGATACCTGTCGAAGTGAGTACCAAAAATAATATTTATAAATTCCGAACTACAACTAGGAAGCGGTAGTAAGGGTCGATCCGCAGGGAGGTAGGGAGATAATAGTCGCTTTATATTTCAGTCCAAGGTAACAAATAAGGGGGGTTTTGATTGGATTATGTCTAAGTCTAAATGCGAAAATAAATGAGCAAATAATAAAAATAAATGTAAACTAATGATAAAAAGGAGCTATGATGATCGGGTCACTACAGCTTTGATGGCACAAAAGTCTAGGTAAGTCTCGAAATACAGTCGTGGGTGATGGGTATGACAAGTCCTCTCGGTCCAAATCAACTAATAGCCCCTCTCGGTCTATGCTATTAGTCCCTAGGTGTCACTAATACTAACTTTCGTTCTTGACTAGTGATCCTAATGCCTAAATTACATTATCTTTCGATCTAGCAATTTAGCCGTCTTAATTCGTTAATTAATGCCCTTCCCTATCTTTCGATCTACGGGTTGGTCAAAACTAAGCATCTAACAAATCTCCTCTCGGTCTCATTGCTAAATATTGCACTTAACGAATCAAACAATGCTAATCAAACACGAAGTCAGTCGATCGACCAGCTACCCCAGTCGATCGACCAACCGGCTCAGTCGACCGACTAGTTAAGCCAGTCGATCGACCAAGCCCTAATGCGAGGTCACGTATTCTAATGCCATCTACGCTATAATTCGCCTACATCCTAGCAAGGGTGATTTAGCTAGACATACTGAAAGTAATTACGGCAATAAAATTAACAAATATAACAATGGAATTCATAATCGAAATAATTAAACAAGTAACTAGCATGAATCAACAATACGGCTTTGGGAATCCTAACTAGCAAGAATTAATACTACGAAAACGAATAAAACAATACTGAAATTAAAGATTAAAATTACCGATGCAAAGGAACAAGATGAATCCGAAAGCAAAGATGCGAACTTTATTGAGAAACTAAAGTATTTGAATGTAAACTATGCTAAACTCGAGACCTAATGTCTCTCCTCTAAAAACTGATGATTATTCTGAAAACATAGGTTAGTTATATAGGAATATCACGCACTCTTATTCCTAAACCTAAGAATACATTGGGCTTTCTAATTCTCGATCTTTTAATTTGCGCATCAGCTCGCGTGGTGGTCGATCGACCATTGAGGCCAGTCGATCGACCAAAGGTCTTTGTCTGCACTGCATTTCGACGATTCTGCAGCAGCGCGCACCGATCTTAAAACAGCTGCTATTTCTTCGTTACTTGGTCAAATCAGGCGTTCTACGCGGCGTTGGAAAGCTAAGAGGATAAGCTTTCACCTCAAATTAGAATCACTCGATTATCTGCTCTAGAACTCGAGATATAGCCATCTGAATGAGTCTGCAATATCGTGAAATGCTTCTTTGCTCGTTAAACTCGTACGCACCCTTGCTTTTGCTATCTTTAGGCCTTGAAACGTGCACCAAGCTCATTCCTCGAGTCAATACTCCATGTCAAATGCAATGCTAAGTACTTAGGGACGGATTCGGCTTATTTTCCACTGAAATCTTCATATTCCTACAAAATCACAAGAAAAGGAAGAAATACACGAAACAAGGGAAATAGTAGCATAAACTACTCAATTGAGCTCTGAAATGCGTGTAAAATAGGTTGTAAAACATCATATAAATGACACGCATCAAACTTCTCCAAACCAAACCCTTGCTTGTCCCCAAGCAAGAACTAGACTCGATCCTAAAACCTAATGGAACGAGTTCAATCTCAGAGCGAAATGCAAACTGTCAAGCCTAAACCAATTTAATGCAATAACCAACAATCAATTAGCAATGTGAATCATGCAAACGAGTTATAAAGTCGTTAAAAACTGCTGAACCGTCAACTGTAGAGACTTATCAAATTGGATTCTCACGGGTCGCTCAAATCACTCAAATAAGCACAAGTGAATATATGTAAAGACAGAAGGAAGTAATTTTGTTGTGACTCTCACCTAACTACGACCTATAAGAACATGCCTGCAGTCTAATATGAAAATAATCTCTACAACCGTACATATGCATTCAACCAAACAAATGACCATGACACATGCCGAGGTAAATATGGATATGTGAGGTAATGGGTAAGAAGGGCAAAACAATTATGGAAATGTGGAGGTATAGGCGGCCAAGCTAGTACCCAAATAAAACCATATGACAACAGTACATCCACTTCCCTACTCAAAATCAACAATAAAACCGGTGCTAATAGCAAGCACAAATCTCACAAATTCCATAAATAGTCAACTCCCCATAAGATACAAATGCAACATGGGAGCGAAAATCGCCATTAAATAAAGACTTTGAATTAGGCGATTTTTTCTTTTCTCGGACTTCAGTCGATCGACCAATGAGTCCAGTCGATCGACCATGTATCGAAATTGTTTCTCTTTTTTTTTCCGAATCATTTTTCTTTTTTTTTTTTTTTTTTTTTCTTTTTTTCAACTTTCTCAATTCTTTTTCTTCCTTCATTCTTTCATCCAACATCATCTCAATAAGAGCATAATAACCAAACCGAAATAAACACATTCCCAAAAACTAAGACTACTAGCTTGGCGATGGCAGGCTAAATATAGGATGTAGTTAAGGGACAAAAGGCTAAATTTGGCTATGAGAGGCTCATGGGTAAAATGAATAAAGGGAAACCTCTACCACATGTGTCAACAAACCACAAACCGAATGCATACAGGTATTATGCAGATTAAGTTCATATTTATGCAAATTTATGTAACATGTCTCATAAGGAGTAACTACTCACATCCTAAATAAACTGGTCATAAATGTCACCAGTTATAAGCTCTAAATCTCAGAATATAATGTAGTTTGCCAAAAATCTAAGTCAAGTCTCAAGTTCAGCAAGAAATTAATGAAAACTCGTAGATATGCATATATGATTCTACTAATAACATGTCAATTAGCAAGGCTTATGCATAAATCTGCAAATGCAATGTCATCATTGAAATACTACCGTTCCGATTCAACCTATATGCTAAAATAAACATGCATTTTTTGAAATTTTGAAATTTTTTCAATTTTTTTTTGAATTTTCTGTATATATATAGGAAATGAAATAACAAATGCAAACTGAAGTGCAATAAACGTGAAACAGAAATGCAATAAAACATGTGAATGCAATGCAAAACCCTTCACCAAACCAAATCACACAATGTCCCCATTGTGCAAAATCATGTAATGAAAGAAAAGAGAAACGGGAATTTGCGAGAAAATAAGGAAATACGACATGAAGTGAGACTCGGGAACTCACAAGACTTTAAGCGCAGCAAAAAGGAAACCTCCCAAACCCGGCGTGAGCTAGGAGGTTTGTATGTGAACAACAGATGCTACTAATAGGTACCTGAAAAGACAAACAAAAGACCGCGCGTAATTCCGAGAAAACAATGTTGAAGCACAAAATTATGTGTAAAATAAAGAAACGGAAGAAAACAGAAATATGTCGGAGAATAAAGTGGAGAGAAGACTCCCTCAACTCCGCAAATCGACCAAACACAGCAGGGGAATGATCGAAAATAGGTACAGCAGCGAACACGGTCGATCGACCATAGCAGGCAGTCGATCGACCAAAGTGAAGAGGAACAGAAGCTCCTGGAATGCGCAGCTCAGTCGATCAACCATACTGGCCAGTCGATCGACTGGAAAACCTGCTGTAAGTTCTGATTTCTTCGAATTAGCTCAATCAATTGAGCTATTAAGGTCTATAAACCTGCAAATACACACAATAACGCGCCCGAAATTGCGCAAAACCCAAAGTAACAGTCTGAAGTTTATAAAAAAAAAAAAATCTAAGCAAACCAAACTAAGCGAAGTTTCGCGCACACGAAAAACGATAAATAGTCTAAAAGCAATAAATTGTCTTAAAAAGGTCTAAGAAACGAATCAACGGAAACTGCGGAAAATCTCCGACCAAGGCTTCTGTCTACATGATGTAGCTTCCGCAGTGCTCATCTCGAAAAGTCGGACTCCACTCTACTCCGATGGAATACTCAATGGATCATCTCTAGCATCTTCCCAAGCATGGCCATCATCTTCTAGCTCCTCACACTCAAGATCCGACTCCGAAATTTTGACTGGCTCCTTCTTCTTGGGCTCCTCATCTGGCTCCTCGTCAGTTGCATAGCTCAAACATCCCAAACCGCCTCTCTGAACAATGGGCTCCTTAACAGCTGGAGCGATCAACGGTTCTTCCTTCCCCAAACCAGTTCCTGTAACATCCAAAAAAGAAGAATTTTCCTCCAATTTGCTCCCATTCTGGGGCGAAGGTGTCATAACAGGAATAGGTACAGGTACTGAAGTAGGAATGTCAGAAAGCACAAAATAAGATTTCTTTTCAGAAATCATATTACAGGTCATGGGCCACATGGGGTCTTTCTTCCTAGGGGACGGGGCAAACATAATAGAGTGCTTCCCTACCTTAAATCTCAAAGTTCCTTCCCCTACATCAATTCTCGCACCGGTGTGCGAAAACGGTCTTCCCAAAATAATTGGGGTGTTGACATCTTCAGGAATATCCAAAACAACAAAGTCAATAGGAAAAAAGAACTTTTCAATTTGAACAGGTACATTCTCTAAGACCCATACTTGGTCGAATCGCAGAACGGTCACCATTTGCACGATCATGTCGTAATGGCAAATCTAGTCAATCCCAACTTCTTAGCCGGACTCAAAGGCATAACACCGACACTAGCCCCTAAATCACATAATGCCTTCTCGATTGAGAAGGTACCAATATTGCAGGGGAGAGAAACTACCGGGTCGACGCGTTTATGAGTAGCAGCGTGAGTTAAGTACGAACTAGACTCTTGATTAAATGCATCGACTCCACAACATTCAAAGACCTTTTCTTAGCTAGCAATTGTCTCATAAACTTCATATATGCAGGTATTTGATTAACTAGCTCTAAGAAAGGAATTTGCACGTTAAGACTACGCACGACATCTTTGAATTTGTCGAATGTTACCTCATCTTTGGTCGGCACTAGTCTTTCTGGATAAGGGGCTGTCAGAAGTAGCTTTGCCCTCTCCTCTAGGTCTCTCACACCGACATCAGTGGACTTAGGCTGAAAATCCACTACTTTGTCTTTGTTGTAACTTGACCCTTCTTCAGACCGTCTCAGATATGAACCATTAACCGTCGTGGGGTCATACTTTGGAACCGAAACGGACCCATCAGCATCTGGATCTTGCCTCGATGATTTCGGAGTTGTCGTACCCCGAAACAAGTGATCCCTCAAATTATTGGGCATTGGAGGACGAAATTGTGCATTATCAGCAGCGGCCTCAGTCGATCGACCATGTAGCTTAGTCGATCGACTGGGTTCAACAGTACCAGAAGCTATGTCATTTCGTGGACTGTTCGATCGACTTGGTGATGTGGTCGATCGACCGTGATTACTGCTGATCGTCTTTTTCTCGCCCTTTTTCTTCTTCCCTTTTTCAGACTTTCTCGGGTCCATCGAGCGGACCCGCTCCTCGGCGTCATTGCATGTACGGTCTCAACACGATTCGATTCAGAGAGTGAAATTGACTCGGTATCTCATCCGCATTCTTGTCTAATGTAGCAATTTGAGATATCAGCTTCGTGATTAAGGCCTGATTCGCCGCATTGCTTTTCTGTACCTCCACCATAAGCAGCTGCACTAGACTCGTCAACTCTGCAACTTCATTTTTCAACTCTTGATGTGACGGAGTGGATGGTGGTGGGGCTTCATAAGGAGGCTCATATGGTTGACGCGGTGAAGTAGGAGCGTAGTTATACGAATTGTCGAGCTGAAGTTGATGAAAAGCAAACATCTTCTCCTTAGGGTGCCTGCATGCCTCAGATGTGTGTCCCCTTCCGCCGCATCTCCCACAAAACAGCACCTGCTGATACCCGTCGTTGTGAGTACCAAAAATAAGATTTATAATTTCCTATTAAGACTAACCTAGGCTAGTGGTAACAGGGTCGAACCACAAGGAGGCAGACGTAATTTCTAGCTGTCCAATTCTAGTCTAAGGTAACGAGTGTATGGGTTGAGTTGAATTGGTCTATAGCTAAGAATAGATAAAGACAATAAACTAAAAAGATGGATTAAACAGATAAAGAAAGGGTACTAGGATTGTCGGTTCATTACAGCTTCGGCGGCAGCATACTAAACAGGTCTAAATCGAACACAAGTGAGGCGGGAAACAAGAGGTCCTCTCGGTCCACTCTTACAGATAGCATCTTTCGATCTCGCTATAGGTCCCTAATATCACTAATACTGACTCTCGTCCTGGAAAGTGACTAACGGTCTAAACTCTACCTATCTTTCGATCTCAGCACAGTTTAGTCATCTTAATTGGTGATCTAACAACTTTCCCTATCTTTCGATCTAATGGGTCAGTCATAAATTGAGCATCTAACTGGTCGCATGCATTCGATTCGTTAAATACAACATTAAAATCAATTAAAACGAAAGGTAACCTCACGTGGTCAGTCGATCGACCGAGTATGGCAGTCGATCGACTGACACGCGATTCAGTCCAATTTCAATACTACGCCGCCTACGCCATAATTCCCCTACATCCTAGCACGAATAAACTAGCTACTCATACTAAGAACGATAACGACAATAAAATTGATGAAATAAACAGAAGGATTCATGCTTAAAATAATAGAACAAACGATTAACATAAAATGATGATTACGGTCTCGGGAAACTAACTAGCAATTTCTAAACTATCAACGCAATAAAGATGAACTGGAATAAGAGTAAGTGAATACCGAAATTGCAGAAGGATCGTAACGGAATGATTGAAAGCACAACGAAAATCCAATGCGAAATAGTTTCCCAAACCCTAAAAACTAAACTGAATGTAAAGCGAGGTAAAAACTGGATGATGTATCTGATGTTCTAGGTTACGTTATATTGCAAACATACGTAACACTTATTTCCAAAACCTAAACTCAATGGGCTTGCGCTTCCTCGATCTTTTAATTCTCGTCTGGGATAGCAGATTGGTCGATCGACTGATGGTAGTGGTCGATCGACTGATCCTCGATGTCTGATGAGCTTCGGAACCCGCAGGTTGGTCGATCGACTGATGGTAGTGGTCGATCGACTGCTTGAGCTGCTACTTGACTTCTATAATCTCGTGGATTTATCTTTTGGGCCTTGAAATGCGCACCAAGCTCGTTCCTCGGGTGAATACTTCACGTCAATTGCAATGCAGGATAATCGGGGACGGATTTAGCTCGATTTCCGCTGGATTCTTCACATTTCTGCAATAATGTACAAAAATACGGAAGTAGACGGAAATAGGGAGAAATGTAGCATAAACTACATGAATGAGCTCTGAAATGCGTGTAAAATGGGATGTAAAACATCATATAAAAGACACGCATCAAACTTCCCCAAACCGAACCCTTGCTTGTTCCCAAGCAAGAACTAGACTCGATCTAATTACCTAATGGAACGAGTTCAATCTCAGAGCGAATTACAACATGTGAAGCCTAAACCAATTTAATACACAACCAACAATCAATTAGTAATGTGAATCATGCAAACGAGTTATGAAGTCGTTAGATACTACTGAACCGTCGACTGTAGAGACTTTATCAAATCGGACTCTCACGGGTCGCTCGTATCACTCAAACAAGCACAGGTGAAAAACGTAAAGATAGAAAGAATTGGTTTTGTAAAGACTCTCACCTAACTACGACCTATAAGAACATGCCTGCAGTCTAATATGAAAGCAATCTCTACAACCGTACATACGCATTCCAACCAACAAGAGTCCATGACACATGCCGAGGTAAATATGGGATATGTGAGGTATGGGTAAGAAGAGGCAAAACATTTATGGAAAAGTGGAGGTACAGGTGATCAAGTTAGTACCGAAACGAAACCATATGGCAACATCCGACTTCTTGCTCAAAAACAAATGGAACGGTGCTATAGCAAGCACAAATCTCACAATCTCCAGGTATAAAAGTAATCAACTAACTCCCCATAAAATATGAATAATACATGGGAGCAAAAATTGCCAAAAGATAAGGATTTTGAATTATGCGAATTGATTCTTTCTCTTTTTTCGAACCTCGATCGATCGACCAAAGGGATCGATCGATCGACATTTACGAACAAGACATAACTCTTTTTTTTTATTTTCGAATCATTTTTTCATCTTTTTTTTTCTATTTCTTTCTTTCCTCCTTTTCATCTTTCCAATATTATCTCAAACATGAGCATATGCTACCAAAAACTAAGTAACAATCCCAAGAACCCAGACTACTAGCTTGACAAGGGCAGGCTAAATGTAGGATGTAGTAATGGGACAAAAAGGCTGTTTTTGGCAGTGTGGGGTTCATGGGCAAAACGAATAAGGGGAAACCTCTACCACATGTGTCAACTAACCACAGACCGAATGCGTACAGGTATTAAGCAGATTAAGTTCATATTTATGCACATTTATGTGACATGCCTCATAAGGAGTACTACTTACATTCCTAAATAAACTGGTCATAGATGCACCAGTTATAGGCTCTAAATCTCAGAAATATGATGTAGTTTGCCAATTTTCAAAGTCAAGTCTCAAGTCCAGCAAATAAATTAACAAAAACTCGTAGACTATGCATATACGATTCTACTAATAACATGTTAATCAAGCAAGGCTCAGGCAAAACAGGTGCAAAATGCAATATCATCCTTGAAATACTACCGTTCCGACTCGACCTATATGCTAAAATAAACGTGCATTTTATGGAAATTTTTGAAAATTTTCAATTTTTTAAATTTCGTATAAAATGAAATGAACAATGCAAAACAGAATGTAAACGTGAATGCAAGCAAATGATATGCGACGCAAAAAACTTCCCCAAACCAAATCGCACAATGTCCCCATTGTGCAAAATCATGTAATGAAGAAAAGAGAAATGGGAATTTGCGGGAAAATAAATAAAAATGACATGAAGTGGAAATCGGGAACTTACAAGACTTTAAACGCAACAAAGGAAACCTCCCCAAACCAGCGTGAGCTAGGAGGTTTCAGAAAGAGCTTAAGTGCATATCGACTACTAACTGCTACT
Organism: Silene latifolia; assembly: GCF_048544455.1. Lineage (NCBI taxonomy): Eukaryota > Viridiplantae > Streptophyta > Magnoliopsida > Caryophyllales > Caryophyllaceae > Silene > Silene latifolia. The sequence continues at coordinate 76,713 of NW_027413278.1, forward strand.
AATAAGTACCTGAAAGACAAATAAAACCCACGCATAAAATCGAAAAGACAATTTTGAAGCGGTAAATATGTGCACAAATGGGAAAATTAGAAGAAATAAATAATTTGACGGAAAGTAAAGTGGAGTAGAAAACTCCCTTAAGTCCGCATATCGACCAAACACAGCAGGGGAGAGGTCGTGAATATCAAAGCAATAAGGCAGACCAAGAGCGTCTGGAAATGATTTGGTCGATCGACTAAGAATTTTTTAAAAACTTTTAAGGCTTCTAATGATCGACCTATGTGTCGATGGAAACAGTAGCTCTGGAAAGTGCAACTCGAAAAGTCGATCGACCAATGTAGCACATCGATCGATCGTCATTCATAATAAAATGAAAGATCAAGTGGGGAGTAACTCTAGGGTTCTTGTCTACAATACTCCTTATTTCTTCGTGCATTACAAAAATCATGATTAGTGGGCATAAGAAGGTAGGAATGGTAAAGCACAAATGAGAGGAGAATTATTAAGTCAAGCTCGGTCACAAAGAGTCTTTCAAACGGTTAAGACAATTACAAAGTCCGATGGAAATTCGCTCAATTATTACTTGAGCTAATGAGGTCTAAAAACCTGCAAGTGCACAATAATACGCGCCCAAAATTGCGCAAAACCCAGAATAAAGTCTCAAACGTATAAAATCCTAAGCAAGCTAAATAAAATGCGAAGTTTCGCGCACACAAAAAGCAATAAAAAGCGTCTAACAAAAGAAAATAAAAAGTTTGGAAAACATGTGATCAACTAGTAGTTGATCAAGAACGGCCACGGGATGGCCCACTTCGAAATTTAATAAAACGGCTGACTCCTCGGCTACTAGAGGTAGCTTCAACGGTGCTTATCTTAGCGGAAACAATTCAAACTCAAAATCACCACCCTTCTCAGCTTCCACGTCCGTATGGCTCAACGGATCAACACTTTCATCATCTCCCAAACCATTTCAATGACTTCGTCGGAATCGTCATGTGGAATCGAGATCGGACCTTCTCACTCGACCGGCTCATCATCAACTTCCTCATCGGTGGCATAGCTAAGGCAACCAAGACCTCCTCACGAAATGATTTGCTCCTTGAATTTCGAAATAGAGGAAAAGATGACAACTTTCTTACTTAGAAAGAAGAAATGAAAAGGAAGAGAATGGCGCGAAAAGGCGAAAAGGCGAGATTGGTGAAGAATTGAGTGAATTATGGTGACAAAGGGTTTAACAATGGTGGAGCAACAAGTGGCTCTCCCTTCCCAAAAAAGGAGAGAAAAGACCCATGCTCTCGCAATGTCTAAAACAAAAAATCTTCCTCCTTTTTGCTCCCAATTTGGGGCGGAGGGGTTACAACAGGAATAGAGATAGGTAAATCGGGAAGAAACAAAGTACGATTTCTTGTCGAAACCGTATTACAAGTCACATGCCACATGGGGTCCTTCTTTTTTGGAAAACGTCATGAACTTTGGGCGAAAACAATAGAATGCTTGCCCACTTTAAAAGTCAGGGTTCCTAGACCGACATCTATGATCGCACAAAGAAAATTCCACGGTGTCCCAACTAGAATGAAAAATGGCCTACCCAAAATAATGGGAATATGGGCATCCTCGGGCATGTCAAGTACCACGAAGTCGACGGGGAAGAAGAACTTCCCTATTTGGACAGGGATGTCCTCTAAGACTCCTATTGGCTGGACGCAGATCGGTCATCCATCTCAAATCATCTTGTCATATCTAGATGAGCTTCATCGCAAACCTAGTCAATTTGAGCTTCCTAGCTAGACTCAAAGGCATGACGCTTATACTAGCTCCTAAGTCACATAATGCCTTCTCAATAGAGAAGGTACCTATATTGCAAGGAACAAAAAAGCTACCCGGGTCCTCTAGCTTATGGGGTGCAATCTTCAAAGTGTGAGACAAATAAGAGCATGACTCTTTGGTTAATGCGACACATCAAAGTGTGCACATTTTCAAGTGACTTTTTCTTAGACGAGGAGTTGTTTCATAAATTTAGTGTAGGCAGGCACTTGATTGACCAACTCAAGGAAAGGAACTTGTACATTCAAACTACGAATAACCTTTTCAAATTTATTGAAAGATATCCTTCTTTCCTTTGTCGGCACTAGTCGCTCCGGATATGGGTCCGAGAGAAGTACCTTAGCCCTCTCCTCTAAATCGCGCGTGCCATGGTCCATCCGTGGACTTAGGCCTTGAAAGTCCACCACCTTCTCCTTATTGAAGCTCGAACCCTCCTCACACCGTCTCAAATGTGAGCCATTAACCGTCATCGGATTGAACTGGAATCGGAACGGACCCATGCCTAAGACTCGGGTCTTTCCCCAACACTTTCGGAGTTGTCGTAGCCCCCGAAACAAATGGTCCCTCAAGTTATCGGGCATCGGAGGACGATATAAAAGATAAAATCTCGCTATCGCAAGGTTGATCAAAAAAGAAACCCGTGATGATATCGGGATGATCTTGGTCGATCGACCACTATCCTCGATCGATCGACCGAGGTGTACAAGATTCAATGGTAGCAGGGTCCTTCTCAAGTTCATTGGTTGGTGTGGGAACTTGTCCTCTAATTCTTGAACGTCAGAAACCCGCGTATCGCACAAATGGGCCGATCGAGGGTGTATCGTCGATCGATCGATATACCCGGTAGACGCCTTTTTTTGAATTATTCGTTCAGGGCAGTTTCCTTGAACCACTAAACCGGGACAGGAATTCCTTTACTTTCTTTTGACTTGGATCCGCCTCATTCTTTTCAACGAAGCGGGCGTCCTCGACCATGGCAGGCCCCTCCAGGGTGGACCCACTCCTCAACGTGATAGCGTTTAGGGTCTCCTTTTGGTCGGTTTGAGTCGGTAAGTGTCCCGGAGCTCGAGTGGTACTCTTACTAGCCAATTGAGCAATTTGGCTCTCTAGTAGCTTCATCCCGGCCTCTCTAGCTTGGGACTCCTTCGAGCAAGTTCTTAAACTCAAGAAAATCACGATAAATAAGTTTCGGGATTGTTTACAACATTCTATTTATTGGGGAAAAGATTCTGAGATTAACATAAGTTCACATAAGGAGGTTTTTGATATTGTTGTTGCTTTTGATGAGGGGGCACATAGGGTTCTTCTAGCAAGGAGGTGGAGTTGGATTTAGGACATTATGGCTACTCCACCTCAGGTTGGGATGAACATTAGGCTCATAGTAGGTGTTTGTCTGCCTATAATGTTGAAAGGCAAAGACAAGACTCAAAGGGACTAGGGCAATTCTTGAAACGTGTCCCAAAGCGTGTCCCGCACTTTCACAATCAAACACACGGTTCAATGAAAGACGAAAGGACCGTGAAGAGGCGGAAGGAAAACTCGGAAAAAAACATATTTTAAGCGTTAACATGGTACATCCCACCTTTAGAAGCTCCTCCCAATTCATATTTGTCAAATCTTGGTAAGAGAGCTTCTAGTGCTCCTAAGAACAGAGGAAGATTCATATTAAGCCTCTCTCTCCTCGGTTTCCTCTAGAATTCCCATATTCACCTTATGAGTGGCCAAATCATCGATGATCTTCCACCCTTTGGTCTCTCCCATGTTTTCAAACAAAATCGGCCATTCAAAAAACAATCCACTAAATTTGGCATCCAACAGATCCAAAATAGCCCTCGATCGTCATACAACCCATTATAGAATCTGGTTGCAAAGACTCCATTTTTCGAACCCATGGTGCGGTATGGTTCGCACCAACTTCTTAAAACGGACCCATCCCTTCGTGGAAGTTCTCGTCGGCCCTTGTTTAAAGCTCGTGATTTGAGCTCTAATTGCATTGGTCTTTGAGGCGGAAAAATATTTCTTGTAGAATGCCAAAGCCAATGAATTCCAATCGGTGATCCCATGAACGGCTCGGTCCGGATCTCTATACCACCCTCCTTAAAGATCACGAAGGGAGAAGATAAACATAGTCTCCTTGATCCGGTCTTGGGTCACGCTTACTGGTGGGGGTATGGAAGTGATGAGTCAATAAATGTCTCCATATGCTTAGTTGCATCTTCATTTGCAGCTCCCCGGTTTGGGTTTCTCTCAACCATATTAATGTATGAAGGCTTTGGTTCGAACTTCTGTCATCTCCTGGTAATTCGAACCCCTTATATAAATTTGCAATTGCATTGGTCGGCTCTTGTAGAATGAATGACTAGCTATACTCGCTTCCTCGTTGGGATAAACCCCATGACTGGAATTTCGGAGAAGTGACTGTCTCGGTGAAGAGGTGGAAACGGGTGAAGATGTGGATCTTCCTCGAATGTACTGCTCGTTCTCGTAATAGCTTGACAGTACTCGGCTCTTCCTCTGCTTTGGTTCAACTTTTCCTCGGTAATATCCTTTGTGATCGTCTCAACTCGCGCAAAGATTTCTCAATCTCGGGATTGAATGGTACTAGTTCACCACCCCCGACTGCGCATAAGAGGAAACTACAAAAAGAATATAAGAAAAGTTTAAGGAACGGAAGTCCCTTAAACTAAGAAAGACTAAAAATAAAACAACTAAAAATTAGAACTATTGCCTCCCCGACAACGGCGCCAAAATTTGATACCCGTCGTTGTGAGTACCAAAAATAAAATTTATAATTTCCTATTAAGACTAACCTAGGCTAGTGGTAACAGGGTCGAACCACAAGGAGGCGGGTACCAAAAATAACGTAATTTCTAGTGGTTGTCAATTCTAGTCTAAGGTAACGAGTGTATGGGTTGAGTTGAATTGGTCTATAGCTAAGAATAAATAAAGACAATAAACTAAAAAGACGGATTAAACAGATAAAGAAAGGGTACTAGGATGGTCGGTTCATTACAGCTTCGGCGGCAGCATACTAAACAGGTCTAAATCGAACACAAGTGAGGCGGGAAACAAGAGGTCCTCTCGGTCCACTCTTAACAGATAGCATCTTTCGATCTCGCTATAGGTCCCTAATATCACTAATACTGACTCTCGTCCTGGAAAGTGACTAACGGTCTAAACTCTACCTATCTTTCGATCTCAGCACAGTTTAGTCATCTTAATTGGTGATCTAACAACTTTCCTTATCTTTCGATCTAATGGGTCAGTCATAAATTGAGCATCTAACTGGTCGCATGCATTCGATTCGTTAAATACAACATTAAAATCAATTAAAACGAAAGGTAACCTCACGTGGTCAGTCGATCGACCGGGTATGGCAGTCGATCGACTGACACGCGATTCAGTCCAATTTTAATACTACGCCGCCTACGCCATAATTCCACTACATCCTAGCACGAATAAATTAGCTACTCATACTAAGAACGATAACGACAATAAAATTGATGAAATAAACAGGAGGATTCATGCTTAAAATAATAGAACAAACGATTAACATAAAATGATGATTACGGTCTCGGGAAACTAACTAGCAATTTCTAAACTATCAACGCAATAAAGATGAACTGGAATAAGAGTAAGTGAATACCGAAATTGCAGAAGGATCGTAACGGAATGATTGAAAGCACAACGAAAATCCAATGCGAAATAGTTTCCCAAACCCTAAAAACTAAACTGAATGTAAAGCGAGGTAAAAACTGGATGATGTATCTGATGTTCTAGGTTACGTTATATTGCAAACATACGTAACACTTATTTCCAAAACCTAAACTCAATGGGCTTGCGCTTCCTCGGTCTTTTAATTCTCGTCTGGGATAGCAGATTGGTCGATCGACTGATGGTAGTGGTCGATCGACTGATCCTCGATGTCTGATAGAGCTTCGGAACCGCAGGTTGGTCGATCGACTGATGGTAGTGGTCGATCGACTGCTTGTGCTGCTACTTGACTTCTATAATCTCATGGATTTATCTTTTGGGCCTTGAAATGCGCACCAAGCTCGTTCCTCGGGTGAATACTTCACGTCAATTGCAATGCAGGATAATCGGGGACGGATTTAGCTCGATTTCCGCTGGATTCTTCACATTTCTGCAATAATGTACAAAAATACGGAAGTAGATGGAAATAGGGAGAAATGTAGCATAAACTACATGAATGAGCTCTGAAATGCGTATAAAATGGGATGTAAAACATCATATAAAAGACACGCATCACCTGCTGCTCCTGAGAATGGAACATGGGTGGCCCCTTCTGAAGTACTGCAAATAAACAACACTAAAGAAGAAGATAAGAACTGCCTCAAGGTACTCAGTCTTCCCTTGAGGCGAAAAACAGACTAAAATGAAAAACAACTAAAACTAGCGCTGCCTCCCCGACAACGGCGCCAAAATTTGATACATGTCGAAGTGAGTACCAAAAATAATATTTATAAATTCCGAACTACAACTAGCAAGCGGTAGTAAGGGTCGATCCGCAGGGAGGTAGGGAGATAATAGTCTCTTTATATTTCAGTCCAAGGTAACAAATAAGGGGGGTTTTGATTGGATTATGTCTAAGTCTAAATGCGAAAATAAATGAGCAAATAATAAAAATAAATGTAAACTAATGATAAAAAGGAGCTAGGATGATCGGGTCACTACAGCTTCGATGGCACAAAAGTCTAGGTAAGTCTCGAAATACAGTCGTGGGTGATGGGTATGACAAGTCCTCTCGGTCCAAATCAACTAATAGCCCCTCTCGGTCTATGCTATTAGTCCCTAGGTGTCACTAATACTAACTTTCGTTCTTGACTAGTGATCCTAATGCCTAAATTACATTATCTTTCGATCTAGCAATTTAGCCGTCTTAATTCGTTAATTAATGCCTTCCCTATCTTTCGATCTACGGGTTGGTCAAAACTAAGCATCTAACAAATCTCCTCTCGGTCTCATTGCTAAATATTGCACTTAACGAATCAAACAATGCTAATCAAACACGAAGTCAGTCGATCGACCAGCTACCCCAGTCGATCGACCAACCGGCTCAGTCGACCGACTAGTTAAGCCAGTCGATCGACCAAGCCCTAATGCGAGGTCACGTATTCTAATGCCATCTAAGCTATAATTCGCCTACATCCTAGCAAGGGTGATTTAGCTAGACATACTGAAAGTAATTACAGCAATAAAATTAACAAATATAACAATGGAATTCATAATCGAAATAATTAAACAAATAACTAGCATGAATCAACAATACGGCTTTGGGAATCCTAACTAGCAAGAATTAATACTACGAAAACGAATAAAACAGTACTGAAATTAAAGATTAAAATTACCGATGCAAAGGAACAAGATGAATCCGAAAGCAAAGATGCGAACTTTATTGAGAAACTAAAGTATTTGAATGTAAACTATGCTAAACTCGAGACCTAATGTCTCTCCTCTAAAAACAGATGATTATTCTGAAAACATAGGTTAGTTATATAGGAATATCACGCACTCTTATTCCTAAACCTAAGAATATATTGGGCTTTCTAATTCTCGATCTTTTAATTTGCGCATCAGCTCGCGTGGTGGTCGATCGACCACTGAGGCCAGTCGATCGACCAAAGGTGCTGTACAGAATTGCATTCTGACGATTCCTGCAGCGCACACCGATCTTAAAACAGCTGCCATTTCTTTGTTACTTGGTCAAATCAGGCGTTCTACGCGGCGTTGGAAATCTAAGAGGATAAGCTTTCACCTCCAATTGGAATCACTCGATTATCTGCTCTAGAACTCGAGATATAGCCATATGAATGAGTCTGCAATATCGTGAAATGCTTCTTTGCTCGTAAAACTCGTACGCACCCTTGCTTTTGCTATCTTTAGGCCTTGAAACGCACACCAACCTCATTCCTCGAGTCAATACTCCATGTCAAATGCAATGCTAAGTACTTAGGGACGGATTCGGCTTATTTTCCACTGAAATCTTCATATTCCTACAAAATCACAAGAAAAGGAAGAAATACATGAAACATGTGAAATAGTAGCATAAACTACTCAATTGAGCTCTGAAATGCGTGTAAAATAGGGTGTAAAACATCATATAAATGACACGCATCAGTTCGGAACACCAAGAGTAGTCATAAGTGATGGCGGATCTCATTTTCGCAAAAGTACATTCAAAGCTCTACTTGAGTCACATGGAGTGCGGCATAAAACCGCCCTTGGCTACCACCCTCAAACTAGTGGGGCAAGTGGAGGTTTCTAACCACCAAATTAAAGCCATTTTGGAGAAATTAACAAACAAGAGCCGGAAGGATTGGTCACAAAAGCTCCCGGATGTCTTATGGGCATTGAGAACCGCCTACAAGACACCCCTTGGCACCACCCCTATAAGCTTGTGTACGGGAAAGCTTGTCATTTGCCGGTTGAGCTAGAACACAAGGCTTGGTGGGCTCTTAAGGAGATGAATTTTGAATTTGATGCCGCCGGAGAGGTACGTTTTCTCCAAATGAATGAGCTTGAGGAATTGAGATTGGAGGCTTATGAGAGCTCCAAAATTTACAAGGACCAAACGAAGAAATGGCATGATGGGAAAATCATGAAGAAAGAGATAAGTGTTGGGGACTTTGTTCTCCTTTTTAACTCCAAGATCAAGGTGTTTCCGGGCAAGCTCAAATCAAGATGGTCGGGACCCTTTAAAGTGATGAAAATATTTCCTTATGGTGTTTTCGAGCTTTGGAGTGAAGAAGGAGGAACGTTTAGGGTCAATGGTCAAAGAATCAAGCGCTACTATGACGGTGATAACAAAGGTCCGATTGAAGTGCTCTATCTCGGGGAACCCCTCCCCGAGGAGAGGACAAATTGAAACTCTTGAAAGAAATTCGGTTTGGTGGAGTTCCACAAGAACCACCATTTGTATATAGCATGCATTCTAGGTAGGAAATGAGGAATTTTGGACGGATGATACTTGTCATTTTGATTGATGTCGGTCACAATTGTTGAAGAAATTGGGATTTTGTATGATGAACAAGCGCCATACCATCTATTGGCCCTTATCCGACGTCTTAAGTCGGTTTTGAAAGTCGAAAACACGGAAGTCGAGGCCAATAGTTGATGGGATTTGAGATAGGTGCATATTGGAGAATTTGAGCTGGAACGTATTCCCAGCCGGGTGACCGGCGGCCGGTCTTTTGACCGGCTGGGAAGTTCTTGTAACCTTAATTAAAATTGTGTCAAAATGAAGACTGGGGAGTCCCAGCCGGCAGGCCGGCAGCCGGTCCGCCGGCTGGGAGCACGCTTATAGGGGAAATGTGACGAATTGACTCTGAAGGGAAGTCCCAGCCGGCAGGCCGGCAGCCGGTCCACCGGTTGGGAATGCATAAATGAAGGAATTGATGTATGGGTGTCCTCCCAGCCGGGTGACCGGCAGCCGGTCTTCTGACCGGCTGGGAGTTTTCTGTAAATTTCGAAGAAAATCTCAAATTGGCCTGTTTTCCCAGCCGGGTGACCGGCAGCCGGTCTTCTGACCGGCTAGGAATGTTCTGATGCTTCATTTTACTCGAAAATTACCCCATTTCATCTCATTTTTTCGCCACTCTCCTTCACTCTTCTCTCCCTCTAAACCCTAACCCTCTCCCCCAACCTCACCAACAACCCCTCCCACCACCCCCTACCACCTCCCTACCACCAACAAACCCCCACAACCTCTTTCCCTCCCTTAATCCACCATCAAAATACAAAATGGCCCCAAAGAAAAGAGTGAGAAAGGGAGATTTAGCCCTCCAACAAGCGGAAATGGTAGCGGCGGCGGCGAACGACATGAGCACCGATCCCGACTTCCCGGATATCCAATTCACTTCAATCACCATGAAAGGTAAATTTGTTTTATTCAAGAAACGCCCCATCACCCCGACCCGATTTATTGATAGACAATCCATGCGCGAGTTAGGGCTAGACCAAGTTACTCTTGAATTATTTGATGGGGTAGGAATGAAAATGATGTACGGGATTCATGAAAAAACCTATGCCCGTCTAACATGGGAGTTTTTGAGCTCCCTTCGTATTGACAAGCATCGCCAATCCCAAAAGGTAGCCTTTTTGAATTTCCGATTGATGAACAAGAACTACTCCTTGACCCTCCCGACCTTTGCTTCCCATTTCGGGCTTGACACAAGCCCTCCGCATAAGGCACCCGAGACCTTTGACCATGGGGCCTTATGGAAGGCCATTACGGGTTTAGATGATGTTCCGGGGGTCAAGAGAGCCGCTAACACTGTCCATAATGCGGCTATTCAGATTTGGCATCGGTTTATGGGGTGGACTGTTTTTGGCCGTGAGGAAAATCACAATTTCCGAACGGAGGAATTGGAAATTCTCGGCTCTTACCTTCGTTCCAACCCCACTACCTTCAAAATCGACATTGCCCACCACTTGGCCCTAACATTGCAAAGACTTAGCAATTCTCCGGGTTCTTCGACGACAATTGTCGTGGGTGGACTCATCACCCATTTGCTAAAGAGGCTCAATAGGAGGGTCAACTTGAGTGGTATGAGATACATGATTGGTGATACGATGTTTTTCAAGAATTATATCCACCACAACCTCAATTGGTTGAAGACCAACCCGGATGATGGCCTTGACTATTGGCAAATTCGGGTGGACGGAGTTGACCGAAATTCTATCCCCCTTCCTAACCCCGATAAGATGAAAGTGGTGCCCAACTCGGCACATTATTTGCTTGAAATTGAAAGCCCGGAGGATCCCTCCATTCCTCAACAACAAAATCCCAATCTTCGCTACACCCGTGAGAGACCTATCCTTCCCGCGAGGTCTACCTTGCGGTATGCCACACCTTCTTCTTTCATTGCCGGGTCCTTCCAACAAGGGGAAGGGTCCTCTAGTTACCAACCTCAACAACCACCACCTCTCCACGCCCACCTCATTTCCTTTATGGAGGATATGAAGATCAATTTAGCGAACGCCGCAAGTGAGCGGCAAGGGCTTCAACAAAGACTTGACCGGATTTACTATGACCATTCCCTTGGTCAATTCCCGGTTTATGATGATATGATGAGGCGCCAATACAAGCATCCCTCCGGCCTTCACCCTTCTTACTATCTATTCCCGGATGGCGGCCATCCGGAAGATGGGAGGATTCTTTACGGTGATATAAATTTGCAGCCCGACTACTATAGCGCCCCGGTTTTTCCCGCCCCGCCTTCCACTCAAGGGGAGGGTCATGACACGAGGTGGTTCGGGGGTGCCCCTTCCATCTTCACTGAGGGGGCTTCTAGTGGTGCCGGAGGGAACACGGGGATGTTCGTCGGCATGAGCTCGGGGATGGGTGAGTTTGGCTCGGATGCCCCTTTGAACACGGACGATTTCATCCGTGAGTCCGAATTCGGGGTGAGTCATGATGATGGTGATGATGATGGCAATGATGATGGTGATGGTGACGACGAGTATGAGTAGAGCCTAGTAATGAGGGCTCCACTCCCTCCCTCTCAATCCAAAATCACAAGTACGTCCTCTCCCTTAATCCAAATTCTCTCATTCATGTTTAATTTTTCGCATGCATTTAGTTAGAAATTCACTTAGTTGCATTCATATAGGATTGCATTAGATTTCAAATTTGTAATATATTGTCACATTTAGTTATTGCATTCATATAGTATAGCTTGCATTGTATTTCAATATTGCATATAAGTTAGCTCATGCATTGCATCCTTATTTGAAAAACCACTAAAAATTTGAAAAAATAAAAAATCACCAAAAACACGTATTTCATTTTCGAATCTCCTCCACACATTTATTTCCAATGGAAATATGTTAATAAACAAGTGTGGGGAGGAAATTCCACCCATTTAAAAATACAAAAACATGTTATTTCGTTTCAAATATTCAAAAAAATCCAAAAACAAGTTCTTTTATTTCTCCAACTTGCCCTCCCATGTAAATGAATAAGTGTGGGGAGGGCCTAAAAAAAACCAAAAACATGGATTTTAATTTCCAAAAACAAAAATACCAAAAATATGTTATTTTTATTTTCTTAAATTTCAAAAATACAAAAATATGTTCCTTTGTTTTACCTATTCTCTCCCTAGACTTGTTCCCTTGGAGACTTACTCGGGGACGGGTAATGTTTAAGTGTGGGGTGGGAAATATCCACTTTGTGAATATTTGTTTATATTTGTATATACCCTTAAATTTGATAAAAATTCAAAAAATGCCTAAAAATTGAAAAATTTCAAAAATTACAAAAACATTGCATTGTATATATATGTTGTTTGTTGGCTAACCTTTGGCATAGACATCGACCATTCGAGGCAAAAAGGAGCTAGAAGACGCTTGGTAAACTCGTTCTAATCTCTTACTCCTTTACCGTTCTTTCTTTTTATCTCTTGAGTATATGAAGGAGAATGGGATTTTGTGCCTTGGAAGTTCCCTTGGGGAACTTGTGGATTGTTGGTATTGATGTGTTGCTAGGATTAGTCAAATTTGTTGCATGTTTACCTTATGTTCATTTCCATTTCTCGCATGCATTTGTTTCACATGTATATATATGTTGTGTTCCCTTCTTGTTGCATTGAGTTTGTATATAAAGTTTTGAGCAAAATATGGTCTAGGAAGGGAGTATGATACCCTCTATGATGATATTGTCTAGATCGTGTCTTTCCCCTCTTGGCGGCTTGCACCTTGTGACCTCCTCGTTAGGGTATTTGCTTGCAAATACCCGGGAAATGAGGCTAGACCGGAAAGTTTTGACCACCCTGTGAGACCATGACCGTAGACTAGGCCTAGATTTCGACATAGCTACTCAAATGTGAGGATAGAGCCTCCTTGGGATCGGTTCATCCATACCCGGTCCCTCTTTAGGCGTGAGTAGGCTCCTTGCGTGGCATGTTACATCACGACGCACAAGCATGGCATCATTCCCTTTTAGACCATGAGATGTTCATTTATATGCATATTTTGAAACAACAAGTTGCATTTCATTTTTTTAGCCTCACATTGCCAAATAAGCCTAATTTTTCGACCCTTTAGACTAGGACCGATTTTGTTCACCCGTTTTGAGCCTTGACCTTTCATTTGATACCTACGATACTAACTACAACCCAAAAACAACCGACCCTGATCAAGAAAGTTGTCTATGAGTTTTGGTAGTACGAAGCAAGGGGATTTGAATCTTGGTTTAGTGGATGTGCACAATCCACTTGAGTCGGAATAATGGCCTAGTTTGGTTTGCTTTGAATAAAGAGGTTTTGAAAAGAAAAAAAAAAGAAATAAAAAAAAATGTAATGAAAAAAGAAAAAAAAATGTTGCACTTATATACTTTGTTTGTTGAGAAAAAGCCGAGCAACACTCCTTCATCAATGGAGTAGAAAAAGGCGTTGCAAAATAAAGGGCATATGATGTTTTTCCAAGTGAGTCGGATTTTGAAATTTGGTTTGATTTTGGGCAACTAATTTCAAGAATTTATGGTTACTCATTTGTTGTAATAACGAAGGGTTAAGCGGAACTTTGACAACTACTTGATTTTAAACTCCAAATGATCCATAACGGTGCTTGCACCAATCCCGTTTCGACCCATCACCTAGCCCCGTTACAACCCTTGTTTCTTTTATGCATATTTTCCTTTTTGCATCTCATTAATGGTCTTGTAGGAGAGGATTCCATGTTAGATTGCGGGCATGTCTCACGAGTCGAGTAGTTGAGTGATTTTGGTTACTTTTTGCACAAAAATCACCCGTTCTAAAAACAAAATGAGAGACTAGTGAAAACCGTGAGGAAGTCGGTAGTCTTGGTCCCCTTAGTCATGGGTCAATTTGGTTAAATCTTGAGTGTGTCATGTGATTCTCGAAGGTTAGGCTTTACTTCCCCATTTCCCGCCTTTGAATTTGTTTCTTAGGCATTTGGTTGTCACATCGAGGTTGCTTGAGCCACCACTAGGGCATCGACACCCGCCACGACTTTGAGACGGTATCTCCCGACCAAAACCTTTAAATGTTTAAAGTAAAACGGCCGCTTAGATGAGGAAAGCGGTTTGACTTTTTGTGATGCATCTTATATGTTGATTCATGCTTAATTGTTGGATGTGTCAAAAGTTTTGTAGCAAGGCCCAACTTGCCTTGCAATAGGGCACTCTCCCCTCATGGGTGTCAAATTGCGAGTTGAAGGGGCGTTGAGTGCGCTAAAACTCGATCGGTTTAGTTAGTAGCTTAGTCGAGTGATGCTTATATTGTGCATCCACACTCCATATCTATCCTAGTATGCCTTGTACATTGGTTGAGGACTTACTCGGGGACGAGTAAGGTTCAAGTGTGGGGAGGTTGATATAGGATTCTTTTGCACCCTTTTTCCCTTCTAATTCCATGCTTTCCGACTCCATTTGAGTCGGTTTTGTGCTTCCTCTCTCGAATTTCGTGTCCCAATTCCCTTTACTATGACGTTGTGGCCTCCTTGCAGAAATTGAGGCGGGAATGGGTGATATGAAGCAAGGAAGACGGGTTTACTAAGCTTTGCATGGAAGAAGATGAGAATTATGCTGAGAGGTAATCCCAAGCCGGTAGGCCGGCACCCGGCTGGGGATGCGTGTATATACAGCTGAAGAAGAAATCAAGCAAGGGGCATCCCCAGCCGGTGGCCCGGCAGCCGGTCAGCCGGCTGGGAAAACATATAAGCTGAATTCACAAGTTTTTGAAGGAAGTTACAGGAACTTCCCAGCCGGTCAGCCGGCTGGGAGTTCCCCCAAACCCAGAAGTCAAGATTCAAAGTCAAACGTGTCCCCAGCCGGTCAGTGACCGGCAGCCGGTTGACCGGCCAGACATACCCGATGACTCCCAAGATTTATTTCAACTTCCAGGGATCTCTAAGCCGGCCAGAAGACCGGCAGCCGGTTGACCGGCCGGGAATGCAGACTCGGTTTTCAAGCCCATTTCAAATCCTACCCTAATCCTGGTGGAAACTATATATACCCCCTCCCTTAACCATTTTGTACACACTCTCCCAGATCTGAAATTATTTCCTTTTCCAAGTTTCAAACTTTGTTAATCAATTGTTAATCATTCCTTAATTAGACAAGTTATTCAATTAGTTAGTAATTGAAATTGGGTTGTAAGAAGATTGAAGGTTGCTCCTTCTTTATTTTTCTATCCTAATTCCTTTTCTTGCTATTGAGTTGGTATTATTTCTCTCCCTATTTTCATTAGTTTACATTTGCTTTTTCTTTAAGTTGGCTTGGTTGTTTATGTTAAATTTGCATCCTTGTTGTTTGATTGTTGTTGTTTTCTTTATTGTTCATCTTTTCATTGTTCATCTTTGTTGTTTACACCCAAAGATTCAATCTTTGAGTTTATTAAGTTAAAATTTGTGCCTTTAGTTTAATCTTTATTGTCTCTTGAATTAAATTGTCTTTCCTTATAATTTAAGTTGGGTATTTGCATGATTAGTAATAGAATTTGTTCTTCCACCATGTTTATGCTTAAAGACTCCATCTTTATTGTTTATCTTGCCTTCAGAAACATGAAGAGTGAGTAGTTACCCTTATAAGGTTTAGGGGGAGCCTAAATAGGATTAGTGGGCATGATTAGTTGATTAGTTTTGAGTCTTTGGTGTAGGAATTTGTCCTTCTTAGCATTGCATACAAGGTGTTCGACGAGTTGTGTGAGTGAAAGCTTGTGTCTTTTTGTCTTAATAACTTAATTCCTCCTTTGAATGAAAATTTGTTGGTGGTCTTGTTGCATGTTTTGAAATAGTTGTTGCTCAACGAAAGTTGGTAACCGCCTCTAGGATGAACCCTCACCTTATACTATTTTATCGACTTGTCGCCCCTAGTTCATTTAGGTGACCCCGAAGACCCTAGTCTCTTAATCAATCGTATTCACCTTCATTCAATCGTTTACTTAGTTGCTCTAGTAGTTGAAATCAAAACCCTTTTCCTTCATTTTTGACTAGACTTGACTCTTAGTTAGGCTAAGTAGAAACCCCCGCCGTCTTCGTGTTCGACCCCGATTTACAACTAGATTGGGTTATTATTGTTGGTGGTAAGTGTGTTGACCCCACCGTTGAAAACTTACCCATCAGTCACTAACAAAATGAATTCTTTCTATCTTTTACACAAATTCACCTTATGCTTATTTGAGTGATTTGAGAGACCCGTGAGAGTCCAATTTGATAAGTCTCTACAGTTGACGGTTCAGCAGTTTTTAACGACTACATAACTCGTTTGCATGATTCACATCTCTAATTGATTGTTGGTTGTGCATTAAATTGGTTTAGGCTGTTCAGTTTGCATTTTGCTCTGAGATTGAACTCGTTCCTATAGATCGAGTCTAGTTCTTGCTTGGGGACAAGCAAGGGTTTGGTTTGGGGAAGTTTGATGCGTGTCTAATATATGATGTTTTATACCCCATTTTACACGCATTTAAGAGCTCAATTGTGTAGTTTTATGCTACTATTTGCCCCATTTCGTCTACTTTCGTATTTTTATGTAATGTTGCAGATTTATGCGGAAATGAGTAGATATTGAGCCAAATCCGTCCCCGAGTATCTTGCATAGCATTTGAAGTGAAGTGTTCATTCAAGGAACGAGCTTGGTGCGCATTTCGAGGCCCGAAAGACAAATCCACGAGAATTAGAAGTCAAGTATCAGCTAAAGCAGTCGATCGACTGGTTCCCTTAGTCGATCGACCAACGCACGACTTCCAGGAACTACTGTTCAGCATAGACCGGTCGATCGACCGCTGCCTATGGTCGATCGACCAAGCCGCTACTATGACATGAATCAATAGAACGAGGAATAGAAAGCCCAATGTGTTCTAGGTTTAGGGAGAAGAGTTGCGTACTTTTCCTTTATAACGTAACCTAGTTTACAGATACAATCATCCAGTTTTTATATACATTCAGTTTCATTCAGTTTTCATTAGCTTTATTATCATAAATTCATTAGGGTTCTTAATATTGTTGGGTATTCAATACAATTCGGTTTTCGGATCTTCCTTATGCAAATTCATTCGGTATTCCTCTGCCTATTTTCAGTTTCATTACTTTATCGTTCATAGTATAGAATTGTTAGTTAGTTTCCCGAAGCCATAATTATCGTTTTATGTTAGCCTTTTATTCCGTTAATTTAAGCATGAATTCAGTAGTTAATTTCGTTAATTTCATTGTTGTTATCATTCCTAGTATGAGTAGCTAAATTAATTGTGCTAGGATGTAGGGGAACTGTAGGTTAGGCGGCATTAGAATTAACATGGCCTGAAATCGCATGCCGGTCGATCGACTGGGTTCCCTGGTCGATCGACTGGCCACGCTGAGATTGATTCGTTTTAATTGTTTTAATTGTTGTGTTTGACGAATCGAGTGCACGCGACCAGTTGAATACCTAGGATTTGACCGACTCAATAAAGATCGAAAGATAGGGAAGGGAGATAGCCTACTTAATTAAGACGACTAGATTAATTAGATCGAAAGATAGATTAATTTAGACCTTTAGTCACTTTTCAGGACGAGAGTCAGTACTAGTGATATTAGGGACCCGTAGCAAGATCGAAAGATGCTATTTGTTAAGAGTGGACCGAAAGGATCTATTATTTTCCCGTCTCACGTGATTGTTTTAGACCTACCTAGTTTGCTGCCGCCGAAACTATAGTGAACCGACCATCCTTGCACCCTTTTAATACCTGTTTTATCCGTTTATTTAGTTTACTGTCTTTTATCTGCCTTTAGCTATAGACCAAATCAACTCAATCCCCACATACTGTTACCTTAGACTGAAATTAGACATCTAATAATTACATCTGCCTCTCTGTGGTTCGACCCTGTTACCACTAGCTTTTGTTAGTTTTAATAGGTTTTATAAATATTATTTTTGGTACTCACAACGACGGGTATCAAATCCCTTGGGTGCCATCGATCGTCGATAAGAAACTCAAGAAGCCGATCAATCTGCATCTGCCATGACTTCTGCTGAAACCAACAACATGGTCCTTCGACTCCTAGCTATCGTGGAAGACTTGAGCACTCGTCTCTCCCAAGTTGAGGAAAAAATGATAACCGGGAATTCTCCCTCTTCCGATGTTGAACAAAGGGTTAAGCTCCTTGAAAGCCGGCTACTTGCCATCGACAAAACCAAAACCAGACGACCTCATAGGTCCTTCCCTGATTTGGGTATGCCTTATGCCACAGCCTTGGAAAGGCTAATCTCACAAGGAAAACTCAAACCAATTGGTCCAACTCCAGACCCTCTACCAAACAAGCGAGGACGTAGATGGGACAGAAACCTCTTTTGCCAATACCACCAAGGTCGCGGACATGACTCTGAAACGTGTCTCCCCCTGAAAGGCGCCATCCTTGATATGATTGAAAATGGCGAATTACCATTACCTCCCTCAACAAAACACAAAAATAACCCTCCAGAAAACCCTTTTGGAGACAGTCAGGAATCTTCCCTAGACTGCTCTCATCTCATCTCTCCTGACGATGAGAAAATTCATGTAATTGACGAAGATGGTATACAAATTGCTATAATGATGCTCTCCGTCTCTATCAACAACATATTCTCAAAGCTGCAAGTGGCTATCGATGACTTGAACACTCGGCTAGCTAATTTGGAGACGAGGTTTGGTAGTACTGAAAATGAACCTGACCACCAAGGAAAAAACCGACTCTCCATTCACCAACCAAAAACTGTTGAAAACGAGGAACCATCTGATGGTTCCCAAACCCAAGAACCCACAAATAAAGAACATGAAATCACCTCACAAAAATCCCTTTCAAAATATCAAACAACATCCCAAAAACTTCCCATTGACAATGACCAAATCCCGCTTCCGTCCAGGATTGACAAAATCAAAAACAAAAACAAAACTCACAAAAACATCCCAAAAAATACCAATGTTGGAGTCATGGGAAAACATAAAAGGGAATTAACAGATCTGAGGATAACATATGCCACCGCTCTGGAGATACTTGCTTCAGAAGGAATGCTGCAACCCATTGGTCCGACTCCGGACCCACCTGAACACAGAAGAGCCCGGTTCTGGGATGGTAATGCCTATTGCCTATATCATCAAGGCAAGGGCCATGACACCGAAGCCTGTCTCAAACTCAAGAATGCCATTCAAGATATGATTGAAGCTGGCAAAATCATAATTGCACCTTTCAGTCAAGACAATCCTCCTGAATGTCTCAAATCAAACAGCAAGGTTGAACGTTCTCAAAGGACATTCACCAACCTCAACACAACCTATGCCACAGCTCTTCAAAAGCTTGTGACTGAAGGGAAGCTACAACCAATCGGGCTCACTCCGGACCCGTCTGATGCTAAGAAATCCCGTTTCTGGGACGGCAATGTATATTGCCAATATCATCAAGGAAAAGGTCATGACACTGAAACATGCTTCAAACTAAAACATGTTATTCAAAATATGACCGACAACCATGATCTGATAGCTTCATCCCTATGCCAACCAAGTGATGAAAACAACCCTAATGGACATCTCTTTCTGCAAGTAGATAAAAGCCTCATCGACTATTGTCCTCATATCATCCCCAACAATGAGAGTGAAGTGCTCAAGTGGGTCAATGCTGAAAACCAGACATTCAAGCCGCTGGATGCCGCGAATGAGACCTTCAAGGAGGAAGATGATGATTAGGAGTCCGTATCTATGATTGAGTCTGAGTCCGAGTCCGAGTCTTGGGCTTTCTCATATCTATCCTAGTGTCTGTCCTTTTATTCCTAAGTGACAAACTGGGGGCTGTCCCCATGAGTCACATGTATTCATCGAGTCTGTGCTAACCTCTTATTTATCTAAATAAAAGCACAATTTTCAGCTATCATATATTCTCCTCTTTACCATTTCCCGTTGACAACGAGAATTGATTTGAGAATTGATTTAAAACAAAAAACATGTTCCAATTCAATGTGAGTACACTCGAGTGACGTTCCGTGCCGAGTAAGCAGAGGACTCGAAACTCCGTGTCCATTTTTTTTACCTATTCCATGTCTGGCAATAGAAACCGTTTAATAGCACCCAATTTAGAACGAGCTTTTATCGAAGAGATTCTACGATGAACCTGGATAACAAACCAGAATATCTCCTTGTTCATGTCAATGACGGAAGGCAAGCCCATTCCCCACAAAAACATCCCATCACCAAATATCAACCGCTCACCAACGGGTATATCCCCGTCTGCACCTCTACCTTCCTTGAACGAAGGACGCCAAAAAACCAAAGCCAAAGCAAAAGGCCAAAACCAAAGGCCCAAGCCAAAAGTCTTTCACCCAAGGCCAAAATCAAAGGCCCAAGCCAATAGCCATTCACCCAATGCCAAAGCAAATCCAAGCCAAAACAAAGGCAAAAACCAAAGCCGAAGCAAAAGCCAAGGCTAAAGCTAAAACAAAAACAAAATAGTGAAATTCAAATTCATTATTTTCACAAATTTCAAACGACGGAAATTAAAACCGTCATTCTCAAATCAAAAACAAGATAGTGAAATTCAAGCTCACTATTTTCACAAATTTCAAACGACGGAAATTAAAACCGTCATTCTCAAATCAAAAACAAGATGGTGAAATTCGAGTTCACTATTTTCACAAATTTCAAACGACGGAAATTAAAACCGTCCATTTCAAACAAAAATGAAAATAGTGAAATTCAAATTCGCTATTTTCCCACAATTTCAACTAACGAAATTCAAAACCGTCACTTTTCAAAAAAATGAAATAGCGAAATTCAAATTCGTTATTTTCCCACAATTTCACTTTTCGAACTTCGGACCAACAAGTCCGACACCGACATATAAAGTCCAGGACCAACAAGTCCAAAGCCCAGGACCCATGAGTTCAAAATACCAAGTCCAGGACCAACAAGTCCAAAGTCAGGGACCCATGAGTCCAACACCCAAATACAAAGTCCAAGTCCAACAAGTCCAAAGCCCAGGACCCATGAGTCCAAAACACCAAGTCTAGGACCTACATGTCCAAAGCCCAGGACCCATGAGTCCAAAATACCAAGTCCAGGACAAACAAGTCCAAAGCCCAGCACCCCTATGTCCTTCTGCAGACTACTACAAGGAAACCTATCTAGGATCCTGGGGATTCCCCTCAAGATCATAATCAAAACTGCTTCACCCCTAAGTCCTTCCAGAAGACTACTACAGGGAGACCTATCTAGGCTTCTGAGGATTACCCTCAAGCTCGTAACACCATACCTTACCTTTAAGGTCCAGAGATGGAAATCTGATCCCATATTATTTACCAACCATTGCGTGTCCAGGCCACATCAAGCCTGAGTAAACACCACAAATACAAGCTCCAGATTTTTATCTGACAAACAAACCCATCATTACCAGGATCCACATTTCCTAATGTCGAGGCCATTTTCACCCTGACCCAGATACGGAGTTTTCAAAAACATTGCTCCCTGGAACGGCACATGCCCATTACATTCTTAGAGTCCACTTTTTAGTGTCCTCACATAACAAGAAACTCTTTTCAAACTATGCCTCTTCAATTCATCATCAAGAGGGATTTCTCTCCAATCACCCTTTAAGTCACCAAACGGAATTCACCGCCGTGACCCTCAACTCAAGATTTTTATCTGTCAAGCAAACCCATTATTACCAAGCTCCACATTCTCTAATGTTGAAGCCATTTTTCACCCCAATCCCCACGGAGTCCTCGAATGCTTTGCTATCGAGAACGGAACATATCTAATCTACCCTTAGAGTCCACTTTTTAGTGTGCTCAAATGATAAGGAACATTTTCACAAATTACACCTCTTCGATTCATGATCAAGAGGCATTTATCTCCAATCAACCTTCGAGTCACCAAACGGAATTTTCCGTCGTGACGCTCAACTCCAGATTTTTATCTGTCAAACAAACCATTATTACCAAGCTCCATATTCCATAATGTCAAAGCCATTTTCACCCTAACCTAGATACGGAGTCGTCGAATGCTTTGCTACCGAGAACGGGACAAACCTAATCTACCCTTCGGGTCCACTTTTTAGTGTGCTCACATGATAAGGAATATTTTTACAAATTAGACCTCTTCGATTCATGATCGAGGGGAATTCTCTCAAATCAATTTTTCGAGTCACCAAACGGAATTTACCGTCGTGACCCTCACACTTTAAGGTCCTAACATCTCGCTTAGGCACACACACATTCAGAACTACGACCCGGTTTGATTTCACTTCACGTGAATACGTAGGCAGTCCTTCAAGGACACAACCATACCCCTCAAAATCACTTTAAGGTCCTAACAACTCGCTTAGGCACACACATTCAAAACTACGACCCGGTTTGATTTCGCAAACACGCGAATACGTAGGCAGTCCTATTACAAGGGCACAACCACACCCCCATACACATTCAATTTTTAAACCTTCAATTTGCAACCCATTGCACACACACAGCTCAGAACTACGATCTGGTTTGATTTCGCACACACGCGAATACATAGGCAATCCTATTACAAGGGCACAACCGCATACTCCCTTCACAACATTTCCAATTTTCAATCCTCAATAACCAGCTCAGAACTACGATCTGGTTTGATTTCGCAAACACGCGAATACGTAGGCAGTCCCCCAACAAGGACACAACCGCACACCAAATTCAATCTCAACCATCACCATCAATCCTCAAAAACAGCCCATCCAGCTGTAAAAATTAATCTTATACCTCTTTACTGGGGGCTTCTTCTTTAAGATGTCTCTCATTCATCCTTTTGCCAAATTCCCACCTTCTCACTCTGGGGCTTCTCTTTTAAGACGCCACTCGTCCTTTATCCACAAGCATCTTTCGAGTCTCAACTACAGTCCAAAATAAACCGCTCATAGCCTAGTGCTCTCTGAATCATCATACCTCGAGAAGGCATCTCCAACAAGCAAACGGAGGCAAAGATATATGGAGAAGATAACCAATTCGTGTTCCCACCGAGCGGACCTTCTACCTCAGGGATTTGATACGCGTTGTCACTCTTTCTTGGCTAGGAGTTGCACTTACATGTGCAAAGTCTGTCAAAGTCACCCCCATGTCATGTCGATCCTGAGTCTGTATCACGTTCACGACCGTCTGCTTGTCAGTCTGTCAATTTGCGCCCATGTGAGTCAATATCGCAACAGTCACGTGTCTCCAATCTATCACAGATCTACGAGTAACAAGACTCAATTTTAGGCATCACAACTTTCGAAACTTCTATCTCCCCTCACGTGAGATATTACATGCTAGTTGCTTATATGCTAACTGCTCACATACTTATGTGTTTATATGATTGAGTGCTACATGCTTGTCTATGCGACTGCGGAATTGTGTGGTCCCTAACCATGCAGATAATCTTGAGAAGAACGTACACCAACTGAGTACTGGGTTCTTCGCAACAAACACCGACCCGTCAAGTATAAGGGCTCGATTACATGGCATACACCACTTCTCAAGGAGCGGCAACTCATGTCCCCGACGAGTCCTGAGAAGTTTCTAACTCCCTAGCAAGTGCCGATTTTCAAATGAAAGTCCCACAGGTCTTTCAAAGATCCTCACAACATCGTCCATGATCCCGACGCAGCGCTCTCCCTAAATGGTTTTCTAGAGAGCCTTGCTTACATGATTCATCCCCACGGAGCTCGTTTAAGGCACCCATCAAGATGGATTTCGTTGCTCCCTAGCCGAACCTATCAACATCAACTTGGTTGGAAGTCATTATCGGACGATATCTAGAAATAAGCCCGATATTCCAGACTATTTCCCGAAGTCCATTATTTGACCATCAATGGCTGGCGAGCCTAAGAACACACCTTCCTATGGCTGGAGAGCCTCAAAACGCCCCACCTTCAACACCGGCTGGTGAGCCTTTGCCCGCAACAATTCAAGGACATATCCCGAAGATGCCTCAGGTATGACTCCTTCCTATGGCTGGCGAGACTTACAACGCACAACAGCTGTCGAGCCTTTGTCCGCAGACAAAATACAGATCGAGGACCTATCCCGAAGATGCCTCGGGTACGAATCCTCCACACCGGCTGGCGAGCCTTTGCGCGCAAAAGATTCAAGGACATATCCCAAAGATGCCTCAGGTATGACTCCTTCTTATGGCTGGCGAGTCTTTATATGTAGTCTAATGGACTTTAAACGACCCGAACCGGAAGTCGACAGACTCTAAACTGTTCCCGACGGCAGGTCCTTGACTCGAATCCTTGAGTCGCCTTGACGCCGCCCTTCCCGACGGCAGGTCCTTGGCTCAAACCTTTTTGAGTCGTCTCGACGTCGCAATGGTCTTCAGGTTGTAATCTTCGATTGACCTAGAGATCATACTTTGACTTTTGCCCTGTCCAAGCCTCAGTCAAAGTGGGGGCTCTGTAGATACCCAGTATCTGCACCTCCCAAAAACCACCCGATGATGATCGGACTATAACGATTTTTGATATGCGTGCATGTATTGGCTATACGTGAGACGGTTTAATACACTACTCGAATATGAAAAATTATTTCAAAAGTTTTCTAACTTCATTTGCATTAAAATAACCCTATTTAGAGTTAAAACTGTCTTCGGACCCAAAACCGACTCAGAAACTCACAACTCAAGTCAACCCGAGTCAACCCAAATCTCAAATGTCGAAAATAATGCCATGAATGTCTTAATCATGTCATTTCCATTAAAATGACCCTATTTAGAGTCTAAACTGACACCGAGCCAAAAACCGACTCGAAATTCAAATCCCGACTCGCACGAGTCAAACCCGAGTCAAAGACACAAAATACCTACCCCAAATATCACCCAAGAGTAAGCTTACACGGCTAAGCAAACCTCAAAGACCACAAATCACAACCAACAAAACATTGGCTAGAACAAATGCAAAATCCAAATTTGCGAAAGTGACAGTACACCCCATTGTATCACGAGGTTGCTCGCGCCTCAATGGGGTGTCTGCTTAGCCTCTAAGCAAACACAGCCGACCTACCATCCCACATTTCTCTATAAATACCCACCATCACACACCATAATCCTCACGCGAGTGTCTGCCCCCTCCTTCTCCCTTAAACTTCTAGACCCGACTTCCTAAGTCACAAAATCGACACGTGTTTACGACCTACCGATCTTAAACACAAGCCTTACACATATTGTTTGGTACCGTCGCCGTGCATTCGACCAACCCATTCGACCAACTCAACTAATCAATCAACATGTTTTAATTAACATATTTTCAACTCATTTTCAAAACAAAATCCTTTTTTAAGGCACTCTTTTAAACTTCTTTGATCGTGAGTAGTTGCTACGAGAAAACCGTCTCTAAAGTCGTCTACGTCGCAAACATCAATACACGTAAGTTTGAGGGTGTAAACAACTCACTCTATTTCATATCTTTACTGTTTTTATGAGTTTATGAGCATGAACAATGCAGAACACGATTTAAATATAGGTTAGACGAGCCAAAATCGAGTTTTGGCCTGAGACAGGAGCTCCTTGCTATGCAGGGAGGCTCGCGCCTCTTGTGGGTATTTGGGTCAGACTCATCCGTGTTTGAGTTCGTCTTTCCTTCAACACTTTCTTTTATTTTTACTTCTTTCCTTTTACGGTTTTTACCATTTCAAATCATTTTTATGACAAATATTTTGACCATTACAAAAATCATCCTTGGTTCTTTATACCATGACGGTTTATTCCGTGACTCGATGATATTATTGGTTAATTACATTTTAATAGGTATTTTAACACCCTTTTCTTTATTTGCCATTTTTCTCTTTTATTTACACTTGTAAACATATTAGTCATAATCCATAATCATCCTTGGTTCTTTATACCATGTCGGTTTAATCCGAGTACGATGACAAACTTGACTAATTACAAAAAATGAACTTAACATATTTAGTTTAAATCAAACATTTTACATTTCTATTTGTAAACTATGCTTTTCAAACATGCAAGTCCGACAACGAATATTACTAACATAATAGTAATTATTCCGAGTCATGCAAACAACACTTGCAAATCATTCATTACAAAAAGCCGTTTTAAACAACCATTTTAACAACCAGGAGGCACCTCTTGGCTCGCCCCATGGCCCGCGCCTCAAGAGTCTGCCTATTTCTATCTTTCAAAACCTGGGCAGAGCCCTTCCCTCGCCAATAGGCTCGCGCCCCAATGGGGCTGCCTGGCATCGTTCGGTCCTATTTTGGTATTTGTCTAGGACGATCCCGATTACGGTTAATCTGAATACATGACGGATCAGATTGAAAAGCTTATGTTTTTACACTTTGTCATTTGACACCCCCTTTCAATAAATGGATCGTGTTAAGCATCATAACCCGAATTTGGTAAATGGATGTTTAATTTCTGTTTTAACATGCAAATCAATCTAAATCCAACTTGACATCTTATGCTTGATATTTGGATTAACAAACCGACTGAGAAAGCTCACATGTTAGGTTAAACTTTTGGATGCGCATTCATGCATTTTAACTGTTCTATCAACTTTTGCACTTAAACAACCACGATCGATCAGTAGAGGCCGCTAACGCGGGCGTGATTCGGTGTCCGGTTAAAGGGCTTCCCAATACGTACCCTCACCCCTTACTCAGAACCTTTGGATAGTGGATGGCCTTATCCAGGGCGTACGAGAGTCATTTTAGGCATAAAATGCTAAAAGGGGGACGAATCCTTATCTTTGGTGCCTATGTCAAACACTGCTTTGTGCTTCGTTTGATCGAGGTATAAAGTGGATTTCGAACGGGTTCCAGGCATCCCATAATTGCTTGGTGGCGACTCCGAACATCTCTAATCATTTCGAGACCTTTACCGAGACGAAACCGACCGATCTAAAGCGACCCGGTCGAAAGCATTTTTACGCCGCCGAGCGTGGCTTTCAAAAGACCGCTGCATGTCCACAGATTGGCTTGGCGTGCAGGTGGCTCGTGACCGCAGATCGGTAGGTGGCCCAAATCCACAGACCGGCCTGTGGCCCATGTCCACAGAATGGCTTCTATGGTAGCATGTCTTTGATCTACGTCATTGAGCAAATGGAGCACGTATGGGATCCGTCTTGGCTCGTTCTTGGAGAAATTATCTCTTCTTTGGATGCAGAGAAGGCCAACAAGAGTTTGTCGTGGGTCGGGTCGCCTTGTCTCCTCCAAGTTTGGCTAATGGAGAGGCTTAGGCTTATTGAGCCCCTAGTTAATGTTGAGCTTACTCTTTTCGCCGCTTGACAATGAGAAAGAAGCTTTATCCGGATCGCTTCGCATGTACCGAGGCTTATTGGGCCCGAGGTTGACATCCGAGGGAGGTCCCCTCATTCGATGGGTTGTGCCACGGTGGCATTTAAAAGTTTTCATGGCCCTCTCTTCTTTGTGTAGCTCCCATTTTTTTATGGTTATTGGTTTGAAGATGTAATACTCCATATTTTAGTTAGGGTACTCAGTCGAGTAGTTGGTTAGTACTCGGTCGAGTGGGTTGGTGAACTTGACCGAGTAGAGCGGTTTAGGTTTGACGGTTTTCTTATTGTGTTAATCGTGTGCTATATTATACGTACGCTTTAAACATTCTTCTAAACCTCATTATAAACCTTAGGTCAGTTTCTAAACATCTTCTCTCACTTTCCCATATTCCTAATCATCTAAGAGATTGGATTTGTTCTTCAAATTGTGAGTAAACCTTTACTTTGTAATTATAATTAATATTAATTTAATGTCTCAAATTATCATATGGCTAGGTTAGAGAGTCGTGCATAATCATCATTGATTAGATTAACATGATTAGGTTAAATAGATGAAGGTTATAGCTGTGAACCCCCGCGGTTATACAAAAGAATAAACATATAATTAACAACGAAAAATACGTAAAATTTTAAAACTTTGAGGCATGGCCGTGGAGTTCACTGAAAACCTTTGAAAACTATTTAACCTAATTACTACTTTTACAAAATAAAAACATAATACGAATAGAAATATGCAAGGGATCTCGGATCCCTCCAAATTTAAGAAATACAATAATGAATGATAATTAAAAGGATGTATCGTTGCCTCAACAACGCTCTCTAGCCACTCGTCTTGTAACCCCCAGCATATAAAACCGCGTATAACACCGACATGTCACCTGTCATTCATAAAAATGAATGCCACGGTTAGTGAGGAGTAATTCAGGTGTCTTACCAGCCGTATTACAATGTAATAACGTAAGTACAACACAAAATCCATCAGTTTATCAAACATACAACATAGAAAAGATAAATAAATCATGTGATAATGGAACTTACACCTTTCAAAATGTGTCCCACTTTACTACGACCAAAAACGACATCGTAGTAAAGGAAGCACGAGGACAACCCATGACCAAAATAACGTACTGGACCGCCGTCAATGTACAAATGCTAAATCAACCATAAAGAGTAAACCACGATCTCCTGGTAGGACAGCTAAATAGCATCACGCTCTCGGGATACAACACATACCCCGACAATCATCGGACTACAACACATAGCCGATATAAGCACTCCTAGCTTAAGTACAGTACCGGCCTTTCGGTAACCCGACACTATATTCTCAGAATACAACACGTATCCGATTCAACGGCTACGGTAACTTCCCGTAACCCCGAGACTCGTAATCGGGCTACACCACATAACCACGGCCGAGTAACTTCAATCCGGCCACCTAATCCACGACAAATGAACTAGGATCCGAATTGAAACGATCATAACAAATGAGATTGATTACCACTAGTATAGAATGACAAACACACTTAGACTCACTGTACTTACATATCTAGCATGGACTAACCATACAAACCAAAGGTGGAAACAACCACGAAATACGGGAATGAGAATAAACACACTTAAATATGAAAATACCACCATGTATTGGCCGACCAATCTATCTAGTATCTCGTACCTGTTCCAACATAATTAAAGTACATATACGTCGATAATGCTTATTGTCTTACCTGCAACACAGTACAAATATAGCAAGACAATTCCACCAAATAATATACCATTTTCTTTTATAAAAACCGCATCCAAAACAATCCTTACCTGCCAGTATACGCCGTCTCAACTATACAATACTCTAACTAGTATCCGACAATCTCTACATGTAAATATAAACCGTCTCAACTATACAACGAACTAACTATTATCCAAAAACGATCCTTACACGCCAGTACACACCGTCTTAAATATACCACAACTAAACAAGATCCCAAATAGCTTCCCAAAACAATCCCTACATGTCAGTATACACCGTCTCAACTATAAAAGACAACAATTAGCACCCAAAACAATCCATACATGTGAGCATACACCGTCTTAAATATACCACTTAGTAGCTAGCATCCCAAATGATCCCTACAGGTCAATATACACCGTCTCAATCATCTCCACATATCAGTATACACCGTCTCAACTATACAACTGACTAATTAACATCCATAAGGATCCTATATATAATTATAAACCGTCTCAATTATAAAACAGACTAACCTGCATTCGAAATAAACATATTTTACAAGTAATATTGAGTAACCCGTCATCGTCACCTTTTTCCGATCGAACTAGTCCATCATGACTAACAAATCTTATACAAGACCGTCTATCTTAGCATCTAGAACCGTCATATAATAAATAAAGCTGAAAGTATAAATTGGGTTTGTAAAAATACATGACAAAAATGAATTTTACTTACAACGATTGACAAGAACGATGAAAGCAGCACTATGGAACGAAAATCATTGATAACGGATGACAAACGGAGTGGTATAATCAATTTAAAATTTTAAAAAATAAAACAGAACGAAAAAGAAGAAAAAGGAAGGGAGAAGAAGGAATGATGCCTTAGAAATGAGGGAGCAGCTAGCTAGCTAGCTATTTATTATACGTACGTTTCTTCATCGTTAAGAAATTTCGCTAGTTTTTAAAACCGTCTCGAGTTAAATAAAACCGATTTAAGAGAGAGTCCCAAAAATGAAAAGAAATTAATAATAAAGAAATTTAATGAGTGAAAATAAAACAAACTCGGCTAGTTAACAGAATTAATACGAAATTACTTCGAATCAAACTTAGCGATTTTTACTGAATTAGTGGATTTTAAAGATTTTTGCTAATTTAACAGAACAAACTCGAAATAGCTAACTGAACGATTCTTCTCAGATCCGTCTGGAGCCCACTTAGCTCGACTTCGATAAAACGGACTCGAGAAAGAAACAAAAATTATTAAATAAATAAATAAAAAGTCAGCTAAACAACTTGAGTTGACTTTTAAAAGAACTTATTAACGATTATTAAATTTAACGTAAAAATTATAATGAAATTAATTAATTAGCCGAGAAAATAAATATATAAATCGTTAACCAACGTAATTAAATACCAAGTAGCAATTAAAATAGTTTATCCAACTTAATAAAATACGGGGTGTTACAATCACCCCACCTTCAAAAAGTTTCGTCCTCGAAACTTGAACTAGAAAAACAAAACTCAATGAAAAGATAATTAGCCTTAAAAGATGTCTGTTGACAAAAAGGATACAAAAATAAAAGTTAAAACCAAAACAATCATTTAACAAGTTTTCAAGAAAGGTTTATAACATTAGTCTCGCCCGATTGAACGATCGAGTGCCCGTCGCGAACAAGAACTCAGTCGGTCCAATTACAAGACAAGCCAAGACAAGCCGAAACAAAACTTAAAATTAATGCGTTAACAAGTGGTGAACAAGGTATTAGACGTCTCCAATAACAGGCTAAATCATTAATCGAACGTCGAAACAATTGAAACTTCATATAAAATCTCTAATTTATATATAGTGAAAATTTACATTTGGTAAAACACATTTGGAAAAACAGATAAAAATGTATAATACAATCCAAAGATAAAGCAAAATTTTTAATTTAAAGGAAACGACTTCTCAAAATTCTAATATTGATTAACGAGAAGTAGTATAAACTGAATCGTTGGGTAAAGGAAAAGTAAAGAAACAATGAATAAATTGATGGGTAAACATATTGAGAAGAGTTATAAACAAGATGTTTACGGACTGCGAAAGAACTACGGAAGCTAAATTCCTAACTCGAAACGGAGGAGTGCGAAGAATAAGTGAAGAAAATGAGGATTTTAATCCCCAACAATGATCACCTAATCCAAAGTTTCACTTCAGTATAAGAATAATCCAAATGAAAGAAAACAGAAGTCAACAACTTACTGATAACTCAATGATTTTGGGGCACAGGGAAAAATGAATCAAAACAATGTAACATGGATGAACGAATTAGTGGAGCTGGTAAGTGTGACACAGGAGAGATGAAATAGGGTATCCAATACCAAAATCTATAAACTGAAAACAAATGGTACTCACAAATTTAATGATTTTCACTTAATTTTCAGTTTTATGTTACTCACTAATCCACAGTTTATGCAAACGGTCAAAACCGCGCTACCGTTTATCAAATCCAATTCCAATATCAATTACTATGAGTAGTCTAACTCAAACATCAATCATCAAATAATCACCATTGATTTTTTTTTTCTTTTTCTTTTTTTTTTACTGCAACACATTCCATCTACGGAATCTCCAAATATTTTATTCCAATTCATCTCCATATACATCCAATAGAATCACACTAAATTCAACCGAAACAATATCATATCCCCGATAAACCTCAACACTCAATTGAAAATCGAAGGACTAATCTCGTAAGGTTGATATTGTCCAAAATATACACCTCTACTACAATGCCATAATATCATAACGTTAATCATACCCGCTCGACTTCTAACATTACCTCTTCCATTCAACTCACTATTAAGCATCAAAATACAATATTTCAGATATCATTACCCATACAATCCCTAGGTCTATCCAAATGGGGAACAGTCACTCGAAACCTAGCATGGTCTTTAGTTTATAAACCTCTACTCATTGAATTCCATGACACTTGAGAAAAGATCGTTTGACATCTAAAATTCCAAAATAGCCAGGTTCTGTACAATTGGTTCCCTAAGCATCTACCAGCTCGTCTCTCACATTCTCAAGGATTTTCCTCAAAATTCAAAATCAAATTCTATTCACTAGCCAAACCATGAAAATGGTTCCTTAAGGTCACTAATATCCCAAAAGATCATTGCCTAGATTGTCTAAGCTAGCTAACACACCATACCTGAACTCAATCAACATTCTCCAAATAGAGTGTCATACTCTCTCTTTCTCATAAAGCATTATATGGCAAACATCCAACAAATCTCATCCCAGATCAACTAGTCTTACTCTTAACACGGTTCCCAAAGTAGCTCACAATCATTGGTTTGACAATCTTACCTTACCTAGACGTTTAATCACGCAAGTTTATAGTTATATCCAAACTCAACTCTATCACTCAAGCTCAAGTCAAACAAAAACATGCTCAATCCAAATAAGAATGACATATCTCAAGGGTCCTCTAATAACAATCCATCAAGAAAAGGTAAGGTATCTAAGAACCAGGCGGTAATAAAAGAATTCTCAAGGGTAGTACAACTCAGGTCAAGAAATTACTAGGAACGGATAGAGATTCGGATTGAGGGAAGACTAAGTCAACCAACAAGTTTAAAGATTACATCTAAACCAACATAACGCACAAAGACAGGAACAATAGATGACACGATATATGAGCATAAGCACGAAATGGAGCATGATGGAAAGAATAACTTGGAATATTATGAAAGGTTTAGATATGACTATTAAATGAAAGTTTTTGAAAGGAGGTTAGTCTTAAGACACTAGAAGCAAACGATCTATGAACAAGAAAGAGAATTAGTCATGAAGGAATATGTCACTAGATAACTCCACTAATATTTTCCCAAATGTTATATGCTTACTTACCCAACTAGCCAATACACTGGATCTAAAACTATAAAATTAGTTAAAAGATTATCCTTACTAATAATCTCAGTGAACTTAATTTTCCTCAAGATGGTTCACCGGTTATCAAATCACAAACCTGAAACCAGAAAGGTTACCAACAATAAGTATCAAAGTTTAGTC
This sequence comes from Silene latifolia, assembly GCF_048544455.1. Lineage (NCBI taxonomy): Eukaryota > Viridiplantae > Streptophyta > Magnoliopsida > Caryophyllales > Caryophyllaceae > Silene > Silene latifolia. The sequence goes on from NW_027413278.1 coordinate 109,564, forward strand.
CTAAACACAAGCTCAACCTTGCACAATCGGTTCCTTGCAGTAAATACACTCAACCTTTATCGCGCATCTAAGTTCCAAGATCTTCAAAACACCATTTACCTGAATTCTCTAAGCTTACCCAACAATTGCAATATTCCAAAAGTCCAAGGCAAGCTTCTATAAGTTAAGGCAGAGGAAAGAATAAGACACGAAGGATAAGTCGGAAAGATGATTCCCAACCAAGAACAAAGAGTGTTTTAGAAAAGTAACAAAGAATAATACCTTTTATTTTAGCAAATCCCAATGTCAAATATAATGAAAATTATTCCTCTAAATTTAAGATGGTTTCATCGTAAACAAGACTATATCCATCCAAGATCAAGTCCAACTACCGAGTACACAACCTATGAAAAGATCTAGGTTCGAGTATTCCCAAAATATTTCTCACAAAGATTTTCAGGCTCACCCCAAAACCGAATTAATCAATCCACCTAAAGGTAAAGTAGGGCATGGTACTGAAAAGATGTAGAAAGAATGTGAACGAACCAATAAAGAAAAGCCGAAAGAAGGATTCTTAAACATAGAGTTCAAATGTCCTTGACCAGAAGAAATAAGAGTACGATCCATAGCAAAGAAAAGGAATGGAATGATGAAGATATCAAAATTAAAAGAATAAAGCGAGCAATACCAAGAACGGTTAGAAAATACGAGGAAATAGAAGTGCCCCTTCTTTTAGTCTAACAAATCGTCATACAGTACAACAACCACTTTCTCTCTTTTTCTTCACACGTCGACAATCTCGTAGTCGATTCCAAGTTGTATATAAACCTTCCACCAAAACCAACAAACAGATTAGTACTTAACAAGTAGCAAACACACACAGACTATCAAATTTGGTCCTTATTTCTACCCACTCTTACCTATTCTAGGTCAATTTCATTGGGCTTACACGAATGTGCGTTGGGAGTGTTATGCTCTGATACCAACTGTGAACCTCCGCGGTTATACAAAAGAATAAACATATAATTAACAACGGAAAATAAGTAAAATTTTAAAACTTTGAGGCATGGCCATGGAGTTCACTGAAAACCTTTAAAAACTATGTAACCTAATTACTACTTTTACAAAATAAAAACATAATACGAATAGAAATATGCAAGGGATCTCAGATCCCTCCAAATTTAAGAAATGCAATAACGAATGATAATTAAAAGGATGTATCGTTGCCTCAACAAAGCTCGCTAGCCACTCGTCTTGTAACCCCCAGCATATAAAACCGCGTATAACACCGATATGTCACCTGTCATTCATAAAAATGAATGCCACGGTCAGTGAGGAGTAATTCAGGTGTCTTACCAGCCGTATTACAATGTAATAACGTAAGTACAACACAACATCCCTCAGTTTATCAAACATACAACATAGAAAAGATAAATAAATCATGTGATAACGGAACTTACACCTTTCAAAACGTGTCCCACTTTACTACGACCAAACACGACATCGTAGTAAAGGAAGCACGAGGACAACCCATGACCAAAATGACGTACTGGACTGCCATCAATGTACAAATGCTAAATCAACCATGAAGAGTAAACCACGATCTCCTGGTAGGACTGTAATACTCCGTATTTATGAGTCTTTGGGTACTCTATCGAGTAAGCCTTACTCTGTCGAGTAAGGGTAAGTTGCGTTTTAAAATAGTTTCTGACCTGTTGGGTACTCGATCGAATAGCTAGGATACTCGATCGAGTAAGGGGGTACTCGATCGAATACCTTAGATACTCGATCGAGTAACCGGTTTTACGGGGAGTTTTCTCGTGTTTTGTTAATTATGCGATTAAGATATATATAACCTTTTCCGTCATCATTCTAAACACTTTTGCAAAACCTAATTTTCTGTCAAAGAGAGAAAGCAAGTACGCTCATCATCTTAATCGCATTGTTAGCAATTCCTGGAGTTTGGAAGGTCGGTTTTCATAGTTTGATATACCGTTGAGATCCTTGCGTCGAGGGTAAGATCTATGTACCCTTTTTGTTGTCTTTCCTTTAAGTTGGTTAAACCCTAATCTAGGGATTTGGGGGTTTTTGAGTAGTTTGTGATTTGGTAGCATTTGTATGTTGTGTGATAGGAGGAGGTTTCGTAGAAGAAGCTTTTTGAGACAGCTGTAGAGACCGTCGATAGTTGTGCTTTCGGGTAGGATTTCTACTCGTATTAGTCCCATAATGGGATGATTGTTGATGTGTTGTGATTGATTGTTTGATATAGTAATTGTATTGTAATTGTGATTGTGATTGTGATTGATTGTTCTCACGGTTCTCGAGATGCGTTCTCTACCGAGTGGAGTCACTTGCGGGAGTGGCTTCACGCCCTAGTTTCGCCCTTCGTGGAACCCGCCACGAAAGGGGATGTGCACATTAATGGACAGGGTTATCGCTCATTATGAGGAGCGGGGCTTAGGTGGGAACGGCTGCGGTCCCCCATTGGCAGGACTGGTCCAGTGGACAGTCAGTGATTGAGATTGTTGGGATTGGTGTGGATGTATGTGTGTGTGACGGTTAAGCTGTCTGTTTATCTTATTGTTGATATATATATTGAGTTGTGTGATTAGTCGACCCATTTGTTGTTTTGTAAACTGCGGTGATCCATTCGGGGATGGTGAGAGAATTGAGCAGATTTGAGTTGAGCACGGGATAGTTGGGAGGTGCCACCGTCGACGATAGAAGTCTTCGCCGTAGTCTCTTAGTTTTATGACATTTCAGTATTTTAGTAGACAGTTGGTTTTAAGAACTTGTACCCGTATTTTGGGATTTGGTTTCAGTTGTACTTTTTACTAAAGTTATATTATTTAAGTTGTTTCTCTATTGTCTTATGAATATCATGCCTCGGGCAACCGAGATGGTAATGTCTTCATACCTGAGTGGTCCTGGGAAGGCACTTGGAGTATGGGGGTGTTACAAATGGTATCAGAGAGACGATCCTGAAACCTGTAACCAATGAACCTAATGAACATAGGGAGTCAATTAAAATGAACCCGGGGTAAAGGTTGTAGGAGCTAATGCAAAGGCTTGGGAGACATCCTAAAGTCGCGAACTTGCCCTACAATTTTGAACCGGTCACATGGGGGTGTATGTCAAGGTCGTATGTGCTGTTTGGTTAGCTTGTGTATGAATGTGATGAATGTGTGTGTAATTGCTGGATGGTTGCAGTAGAAAGTTGAGAATGTGAAAGAAAGGTTGATGATATATGTAGAACTGTTGTTGGAATGAGAAACATGATGGATGTTTACAATGTGGCGTTTAATAACATGATATAATGATTTGGTAGATCGTATGAAAAGATGCGTAGCATTATATGCTTAGTTATGTTATAACGTTGGTTTTATAAAGTTTTTAGCATGTTAGCATAAGATATAGCATGCGGGTAGCGTTTCTGAGTTAGCATGACTCGATCGAGTGGGACTGACTTGATCGGGTGGGTTTTTGATGATTTTGAGTCCAGAATCGTGTTTTTGGGCACTCGATCGAGTACCTGGGGCACTCGATCGAGTAGGGGGTCACTCGATCTACTCGGTCGAGTATGTTAGAGATCAGAAGGTCTGCTTGGGGTCTGATGTTGGGGCACTCAATCGAGTATGGTGGGCACTCGATCGAGTAGCCCGTTACTCGATCGAGTATGTTTGGGAACTCGATCGAGTAGGGTCTGGGCAGCGTGTTTTCTTGTTTTGAGGTTTTGGCGCGTATGTTTATATCCACCCCTTTTTCTGTTATAGTTTCAATATGCCGCCCAAGAAGAATGTGTTGTATGCGAGAGCTGAGCTTATGACCATGGATGACATCGTTAAGATGTTGGAGCATCAGGATGCTCTTACCGAGGCTTTAAAGATCGTGGGAAAAGATAAGGATAAGGATAAGGAGAAGGAGGTTGATCATTCTAAAATCAGCCTCTATATAGCGAGGTTTAACCCGAAAGAGTATAAGGGAGTTGGGGAGCCTAACCTTCTTGATAGTTGGCTTAGAGAGGGAGAACATATTAGATTTGGTTCACTTGTCCGATAAGATGAGGGTGGAACAAGCTGCGTTCTATCCGAGGGAGGCACTGGCAAGTGGTGGGATACGGTGAAAGTGAGTGCTAAGGAGATATATACAAACCAAGGTTTACCTGCTATACCTTGGGAGGAGTTTCGTTGGGCTGTGAGAAAGGAGTTAAATGCGGAGCATGTGAGGAGTAAGTTGAGAGAAGAGTTTGTGATTTTAAGATGACCGCCGAGATGTCCGTGGCCGAGTACTACAGGCAGTTCAATGAGAAGTCTAGGTATGATATGGGTTTGAATGAGGAGAATGCGGCGAGGTTTGAGAGGGGTTGACCCCTAAGATTATGGATAAGTTACCCGTGGGAGTCCTTACTGATGTTAAGGAAGCTTATGAGAGGGCCGGGAGAGCTGAGAGGTTGGTGGAGATGGCTCGGGAGAGGTTAGTTGGCGAGAAAAGAAAGTCCGAGAGCGAGGGTGGTGGTCAATCTAATCACAAGAAAGGCAACCACAATCGATCCCAGAGGGTTTTCTTCCGGGTCGGGTTGATCTTTGGGGCTTCCTTTGGGCGTGGCCGTGGAGGTGGTAGTGGTAGTTGGGGAGTGACACGCTTCGATTGTGGTGGTGTAGGCCACAAGAGACATGAGTGCACAAGTGCACGGGAACTTTCCGAGACTCGCGCAGCTACGCGAGCAATAGACCCTACCGGATCATGGGCAAACCGGGAAGTCGAGCTATCGAGTGGAGGTAACCGCAATGGCGGTAATTCTTATCGAAACCACCAACGAACAACAACAATAATCAAGGGTCGGGTGCTAAGCCGACCCATCACCAAGATCTTGTCCGGGGAGGTGGACGAGAAGACCAATGGAAAGTTATTCATGATGGAGAAGAAAGCAGCTGAGGAGGATGCACACGTTATCACCGGTACTTTCCTTGTTAATGGTATTCATACCTTTGTTTTGTTTGATTTGGGGGCTTCTCAGCCATTTGTATCTTCAAGTCATGTTAAACGGTTGGGTTTGAGGGTGTATGAGTCTGTCAGTGAGCAAGTTTTTATACCTTCGGGTGAGTCTGTATCATGTGGGAAGTTGTTTAGAGATGTATATATGATAGTTGGGCAAGTTGATCTACCTGTAGACTTGCTAGAGTTTCCTTTTGACGGTTTTGAGATGATAGTCGGGATGGATTGGTTAGGAAAATATAAAGATAAGATAGACTGTCATCAAAAGAAAGTGTCTTTAAGAGGTCCTAAGGGTGTTAGTGTGTCTTATCGTGGGTTTCTAGTCAAACCGAAAGTTAAGTTGATTGCAGCTGTCACCTTGAAGTCTTATCTGAGGAAGGGATGTCCTTTGATCTTGTGCCATGTGAGAGATGACCGGATAGAGAGTCCGACAGTTGATCAGATACCAGTGGTGGGAGAGTTTGAAGATGTTTTTCTAGAGGAGATTCCGGGGTTGCCACCGAAGAGGGAGATAGATTTCACCGTTGAGTTGAAACCGTGGACGGGGCCAATCTCTAAGGCACCGTACCGGATGGGTCCTAAGGAGATGGAGGAGCTCAGGAAACAGTTAGATGATCTGATAGAGAAGGGATACATTAGACCAAGTGTATCGCCGTGGGAACACCAATTCTTTTCGTAAAGAAGAAAGATGGGAGTTTGAGGTTGTGCATAGATTACAGGGAGCTGAACCGAGTGACGGTGAAGAACAAGTATCCTTTGCCAAGGATAGATGACCTGTTTGATCAGTTGAGTGGTGCATCGGTCTTTTCCAAGATCGATTTGAGGTCGGGGTACCATCAGGTGAAAATTAGAGAGGTGGACATACCAAAGACAGCTTTCACGTCGAGGTATGGCCATTATGAGTATGTAGTGATGCCGTTTGGGTTATCTAATGCACCGGCTGTGTTTATCGATTTGATGAACAGAATCTTCGGACAGTTTTTGGACCAGTTTGTGGTGGTATTTATCGATGACATCTTAGTCTACTCTAAGACTAAGGAGGAGCATGAGAAGCATCTGAGGATCGTGTTGCAAACTTTGAGGGAGCATGAGTTGTATGCTAAGCTGTCCAAGTGTGAGTTCTGGTTAGAGAAAGTTGCTTTTCTGGGGCATGTGATCTCTAAGGAGGGAGTGGCTGTGGATCCGGTGAAGATTGAGGCAGTGAAAAAGTGGGAAGCACCAAAGAATGTTGCTGAGATTAGGAGTTTCTTGGGTTTAGCTGGATACTACAGATGGTTCGTGAAAGATTTCTCCAAGATAGCTAGACCTATGACAGCGTTGATGAGGAAAGAGAACAGGTTTCATTGAGATGAGAGTTGTGAGACGGCGTTCCAAACATTAAAGGAGCGTTTGACCACAGCTCCTATCTTAGCATTGCCTAAAGGGATTGAGAACTTTGAGGTTTATACAGATGCCTCAAAGAATGGGTTGGGATGTGTGTTGATGCAGAATGGTAAAGTGATTGCCTATGCTTCTAGGCAATTGAAGCCTTATGAGGAGAACTACCCCACTCATGATCTGGAGTTGGGTGCAGTAGTGTTTGCTCTCAAGATATGGAGACATTACCTTTATGGAGCAATCTTTAAGGTATTTTCTGATCACAAGAGTCTCAAGTATATTTTCACTCAAAAGGAGTTGAACATGAGACAGAGGAGGTGGATGGAGCTAATTGGCGATTATGACATGGAAATTATCTACCATGAAGGAAAGGCCAATGTAGTTGTTGATGCTTTGAGTAGAAAGAGTGTACATTCTCTGTGTACAACTCTATCTTTGATGAGGCTGAGAGATGAGGTAGCGAGGTTTGGGATACATATGATGCAGAAAAGAGATGCCATGGGTGATATGACAGTACAGCTTGAGTTTTATGATGACATTCGAGGTAAACAGGCGTTGGATCCTAAGATAGTGGAGTGGAGAGCTGGAGTGGAGAAAGGGACAGTGTCTCGATTCTCTATTCATACAGATGGTAGTTTGAGGTTTGATGGTAGGTGGTGTGTCCCTAATGATGAAGAGTTGAAAAAGACAATCATGACAGAGGCGCATTGTACACCATATTCAGTACATCCAGGTGGTGACAAGCTATATAAGGATTTAAAGAACACGTTTTGGTGGCCTGGGATGAAGAAAGAAACAAAGAGAGTTTGTGGCCCGTTGTTTGACTTGCGAGAGTAAAAGGGGAAAACGATGACCACAAGGTAAGATTCAGTCTTTAGAGGTACCTGAGTGGAAGTGGGAATCCATTTCTATGGATTTTATCGTGGGTTTGCCAAAGAGTCAACAAGGTAACAACATGATTTGGGTAATAGTGGATCGACTGACCAAGTCAGCTCACTTTGTTCCAATGAAAGATACATGGACTAAAGCACAATTGGCCATGGCCTATCGAAAGAACGTGCTTAAGTTACATGGAGTCCCTAAGGACATAGTGTCTGACAGAGATGCGAGATTTATATCAAGGTTTTGGAAAGAGTTGCAGGAATCGTTGGGAACAACTTTGAAGATGAGTCTGACATTTCATCCTGCGATAGACGGACAGACTGAGAGAACAATCAAGACTCTTGAGGATATGTTGCGAGCTTGTGTGATGGATTTTGGTGGTAGCTGGGAACATAGGCTGGACTTGATAGAATTTTCTTACAATAACAGCTATCACACTAGTATTGGTATGGCACCGTTTGAGGCTTTGTATGGGAGGAGATGTAGGAGTCCGATTTCTTTGGGACGATAGTCTTTGAGGCAAAGTGGTTTTAAGACCAGAGATGGTGCATGAGATGGTGGAACAGATTAAGATGATCAGGGAACGGATGAGAGCAGCTCAGGATATGCGAAAGAGTTATGCATGTCTACATCGCCGGGACATAGAGTTTCAAGTTGGGGATAAGGTTCTTTTGAAAGTGTCTCCTATGCGTGGGGTTATGAGATTTGGGAAGAAAGGTAAGCTAAGTAAGAAGTTCATTGGGCTTTATGAGATCTTAGAGCGAGTTGGGGAAGTTGCATATCGTCTGGCTTTACCAACTGCGCTAGAGAGAGTGCATAATGTGTTTCATGTATCGCAGCTGCGGAAGTATGTGAGTGACCCGTCACATGTGTTAGAGGCAGAGAGCTTAGAGCTAGATGAGTCCTTATCATATCTTGAGGTGCCTAAGCAGATTCTTGACCGAAAGGTTAGAAAGACTAGGAGTGGTGAGACAGTTTTGCTTAAGATCCTTTGGTCTAACCACGAGACTGAGGAAGCTATATGGGAGCCAGAGGAAGCTATGAAAGAGCGTTACCCTTTTCTTTTTGATCAGGTATGTGTGGTTACGGGGACGTAACCTTGTTTCTTTTAGGGGGGTAGGAGATGATCGCGAACAGTTTTTAAGAGTTTTATACCCTTTTTGTATGTTGTGTCGGTATGTTTGTCGGGATGAGTTGGGTTAGTAACATGTTTTATGTTGAATTTTGTTTTGGTTGTTGAGTCGGGAGTGTTGTGGGATTACTTTTGTTTAGTAGTGGTTTGAACTTCGGGGCCGAAGTTCTTTTTAAGGAGGGAAGACAGTAATACTCCGTATTTATGAGTCTTTGGGTACTCTATCGAGTAGGCCTTACTCTGTCGAGTAAGGGTAAGTTGCGTTTTAAAATAGTTTCTGACCTGTTGGGTACTCGATCGAGTAGCTAGGATACTCGATCGAGTAAGGGGGTACTCGATCGAGTACCTTAGATACTCGATCGAGTAGCCGGTTTTACGGGGAGTTTTCTCGGGTTTTGTTAATTATGCGATTAAGATATATATAACCTTTTCCGTCATCATTCTAAACACTTTTGCAAAACCTAATTTTCTGTCAAAGAGAGAAATCAAGTACGTTCATCATCTTAATCGCATTGTTAGCAATTCCTGGAGTTTGGAAGGTCGGTTTTCATAGTTTGATATACCGTTGAGATCCTTGCGTCGAGGGTAAAATCTATGTACTCTTTTTGTTGTCTTTCCTTTAAGTTGGTTAAACCCTAATCTAGGGATTTTGGGGTTTTTGAGTAGTTTGTGATTTGGTAGCATTTATATGTTGTGTGATAGGAGGAGGTTTCGTAGAAGAAGCTTTTTGAGACAGCTGTAGAGACCGCCTGATAGTTGTGCTTTCCAGGTAGGATTTCCTACTCAGTATTAGTCCCATAATGGGATGATTGTTGATGTGTTGAGATTGATTGTTTGATATAGTAATTGTATTGTGACGGCTATGATTGTGATTGTGATTGATTGTTCTCTGGTTCTCGAGATGCGTTCTCGGTTGAGTGGAGTCACTTGCGGGAGTGGCTTCACGCCCTAGTTTCGCCCTTCGTGGAACCCGCCACGAAAGGGGATGTGCACATTAATGGACAGGGTTATCGCTCATTATGAGGAGCGGGGCTTAGGTGGGAACGGTTGCGGTCCCCCACTGGTAGGACTGGTCCAGTGGACAGTCAGTGATTGAGATTGTTGGGATTGGTGTGGATGTATGTGTGTGTGACGGTTAAGCTGTCTGTTTATCTTATTGTTGATATATATATTGAGTTGTGTGATTAGTACTGGCCCCGGCTGTTGTTTTGTAAACCTGCGGTGATCCATTCGGGGACGGTGAGCAGTAATTGAGCAGGTTTGAGTTGAGTACTGGGATAGCTTGGAGATGCCACCGTCTGACGATAGAAGTCTTCCGCTGTAGTCTCTTAGTTTTATGACATTTCAGTATTTTAGTAGACACTTGGTTTTAAGAACTTGTACCCGTATTTTGGGATTTGGTTTCAGTTGTACTTTTCACTAAAGTTATATTATTTAAGTTGTTTCTCTATTGTCTTATGAATATCATGCCTCGGGCAACCGAGATGGTAATGTCTTCATACCTGAGTGGTCCTGGTAAGGCACTTGGAGTATGGAGGTGTTACAAGGACAGCTAAATAGCATCACGCTCTTGGGATACAACACATACCCCGACAATCATCGGTCTACAACACATAGCCGATATAAGCAGTCCTAGCTTAAGTACAGTACCGGCCTTTCGGTAACCCGACACTATACTCTCGGAATACAACACGCATCCGATTCAACGGCTACGGTAACTTCCCGTAACCCCAAGACTCGTAACCGGGCTACACCACATAACCACGGCCGAGTAACTTCAATCCGGCCACCTAATCCACGACACATGAACTAGGATCCGAATTGAAACGATCGTAACAAATGAGATTGATTACCACTAGTATAGAATGACAAACACACTTAGACTCACTGTACTTACATATCTAGCATGGACTAACCATACAATCCAAAGGTGGAAACAACCACGAAATACGGGAATGGGAATAAACACACTTAAATATGAAAATGCCACCATGTATTGGCCGACCAATCTATCTAGTATCTCGTACCTGTTCCAATATAATTAAAGTACATATACGGCCCATAATGCTTACTGTCTCACCTGCAACACAGTACAAATATAGCAAGACAATTCCACAAAATAATATACCGTTTTCTTTTATCAAAACCGCATCCAAAACAATCCTTACCTGCCAGTATACGCCGTCTCAACTATACAATACTCTAACTAGTATCCGACAATATCTACATGTAAATATAAACCGTCACAACTATACAACGGACTAACTATTATCCAAAAACGATCCTTACACGTCAGTACACACAGTCTTATATATACCACAACTAAACAAGATCCCAAATAGCATCCCAAAACAATCCCTACATGTCAGTATACACCGTCTCAACTATAAAAGACAACACTTAGCACCCAAAACAATCCATATATGTGAGCATACACCGTCTTAAATATACCACTTAATAGATAGCATCCCAAATGATCCCTACAGGTCAGTATACACCGTCTCAATCATATCCACATATCAGTATACATCGTCTAAACTATACAACTGACTAATTAACATCCATAAGGATCCCTATATATAATTATACACCGCCTTAATTATAAAACAGACTAACCAACATTCGAAATAAACATATTTTACAAGTAATAATTAGTAACCCGTCATCGTTACCTTTTTTCGATCGAACTAGTCCTTCATGACTAACAAATCTTATACAAGACCGTCTATCTTAGCATCTACAACCGTCTTATAATAAATAAAGCTGAAAGTATAAATTGGGTTTGTAAAAATACATGACGAAAATGAATTTTACTTACAACGATTGACAGGAACGATGAAAGTAGCACTATGGAACGAAAATCATTGATAACGGATGACAAACGGAGTGGCAGAATCAATTTAAAATTTTAAAAAAATGAAACAGCACGAAAAAGAAGAAAAAGGAAGGGAGAAGAAGGAATGATGCCTGAGAAACGAGGGAGCAGCTAGCTAGCTAGCTATTTATTATACGTACATTTCTTCATCGTTAAGAAATTTCGCTAGTTTTTAAAACCGTCTCGAGTTAAATAAAATCGATTTAAGAGAGAGTCCCAAAAATGAAAAGAAATTAATAATAAAGAAATTTAATGAGTGAAAATAAAACAAACTCGGCTAGTTAACGGAATTAATACGAAATCACTTCGAATTAGACTTAGTAGCGATTTTTACTGAATTAGCGGATTTTAAAGATTTTTGCTAATTTAACAGAACAAACTCGAAATAGCTAACTGAACGATTCTTCTCAGATCCGTCTGGAGCCCACTTAGCTCGAGTTCGATAAAACGGACTCGAGAAAGAAACAAAAATTATTAAATAAATAAATAAAAAGTCAGCTAAACAACTTGAGTTGACTTTTAAAAGAACTTATTAACGATTATTAAATTTAACGTAAAAATTATAATGAAATTAATTAATTAGCCGAGAAAATAAATATATAAATTGTTAACCAATGTAATTAAATACCAAGTAGCAATTAAAATAGTTTATCCAACTTAATAAAATACGGGGTGTTACAATAGCAATTTACAAATTCGTTTGGTTGCCTTAATTGATTGTTTTCGTCGTCTTAGGTTTTTGGTTTCTAAATGTTTGAA